>NC_085012.1:30111485-30411485 GCF_963854185.1 Sardina pilchardus
ATTGATATTTGCGGAGAGAATGTGCAGGACTGAGCGGCGGTCATATTGTGTATCGCTTTGCGGTACATCTAGTTTTGATATATGGTCAGCTATGTGTTGACTAAAGTTTGAGATATAGGCTACCACCGAGAGTAATGGGTGTTAGAGGTGGATGAAGCTCTGTGTGAACAGTGGAAATAGCCTGATGATTCCACTGAATGAGCAACATACTTTTCGTTACGTTTCGTTAAGTTTATAACAGCACATATAGCTGCTAATATCGTTTGAAAGCTCAAGTCCAGCTCTTCCACGATATCTGTGATTTATGTGTGATAAGTAGGCTACTCTGTGAGCAATTTGGCTAAACAGAGAATGTGAATTTGGATACATTTTACGTCCATCGGTCACATGGATGGCCGTGCCTAGATGCTGTTGCTATTCACAGTAGCCTATAACTTTATACTGTAGGCTACTGTGATTTGAACTGTAAACATTAGTTCAAAATGCCTTTATGCTGAAGAGTGGAGTTTCAAATGCTTTATTTGTTTATTTCTGCTTTTGTTAATTTATCAACCGTGGGATAGTGGAATATGTATGTTAACTCCTCAGATTATTATTTTCCCTACATTATTTGTTGAACCATGGTATTGATAAGAAAAAATACAGGATAGTAAGAGCTGAACTTTTGCTTAATTTATCCAATTTCCACTACCATGGAAAAAGTGGGCCGGTATTGGGCCTGAAATTCCCGGGCTGAAAAGAGGCCCCACTCCGGCCCTGACCTTACCTAACGTTACCCTATGACAGGCCTATTCAATTGACGGCCCGCGGGTCATATGCGGCCCAGATGACGCTGCAGCAATACAAGTAAAACACTTTATGAAATAAAGCTCATAATTGGCAGGTAAAAATTTGTTCATGGTCATCACTTGTCAAGCAACCGATTTAAACATTACCCAGCTAACAATTTCTGGTTAGGAGAACGTTTTTAGAACGTTTTTTTTTTTCTTGGTTAGGGGAACGTTGCCTGAAAGTTGCGAATGTTGCCCCATGGTTCCCCAGGAAAGTTTTCCTAATGGAAATGGTTATTTATTTTGGTTAGCAGAACGTTCTCCTACCCTTTAGGGAACGTTACACTATTTGGTTGCATTAACGTTCCCCTAACCTCACAGCAACAAGGGGGAAAAAAATTAGATTTATCGTGACATCCAGATTAGCTCCGCTGATTTACACTCGCCGTCTGAAAGTTGAAACCTTGAAAGTTCCCTGGATTTGGTGTTTCTAGAAAAGGTAATTCAAACTCTCAAACAAGGACTGGACAGTCACACCTGTGGCGTAGGCTACCTTGGGAATTGCGGTTGGTGATGTCGTCAGTATCAGGAGCGCCTAACCAAAAATCACTAAGTTGATGTTTTTCTTGTGACTCAATGATTGCGCTTTACTGCAGGCTAATATAAATTAAAATACCAACTCCCTTGTTGGGCTCATTCTTGCTACTTGTGTTACTTTACGTTAATTTGCGTGTTGGTTTGAGTTTTGGTGAGCTTCTATTATGGAATGTACAAACCCACATTTCATGCATACCTGTCTTAAAGGGATAATCCGGAGTGAAATGCAAATCCGGAAATGTCGATGCTGCAGCTAGCAACGCGTTAACAACATTTTAATAACATTTCCGGAAAGGTACGGACTCGATTAAATTCATTCTGGACTCTCTATCCGACCACATAAAGACGTGGGGATACTTCGGTTTGGCTTTAGGGACCCTCTACTCACTACCACGTAAGTGTAGTGTTGGTTGGAACAGTAGAAGAGGTATAAAAATAGCGTTTTGTAGCGGCGAAAGGACTTGCCCCGGTCACTTCCAGGCTAACGAGTTTTGGCTAAAAACGGTGAACTCGAACTTTCTCAAAATATATCCGAATGACATGATTTTGGTGTCAACTCAACGTATGTACTCCCAATAGTCCGAAAAATTGATCTAAAGTGCATTTCACTCTGGATTATCCCTTTAAGTGCAGTGGCTAGAGCGGGAAACTCGTTATTGATTCATTGCAGGTTCTAACCCCGTATGCAATCAACATGCTTTTGTTTCTGACTACAGTGAAACGTGGAAATAACCTTGTAATGCCGTGGAGCTATTATCTAAACTGATGTCGTGTTCCTGGCCACTCGATGTTAAGTAGGCTAATTAAATATATTTAGGGGCTAACCCATTGTTATGTGTGTATGCCTCCTTTTACTCAAAAATGACATGGAAGGGTGAGATGCGAACCTTGGCCGCGCACGCTATGTATTGACGCGAAACAGCTGAACCACTGTGCTTTCGTTTCCGTGGTCTACCGAAGGGAGCTATCTTTCCCCAAATCAGTAAGAGCTGCAGGCTGCACTCTCCCAAATCAACACAAACTTAGGGCTGTGGAGCAATAAATGGTCTTCAACTGATCACAGAAATAAGGTTCATTTTTGTAAATTGTATTATGGACACGTCAATACCATATAATGCTATGTTCGCGCAGACTTCTGTATCGCGCAGAAGTAGGCTTGTGGTTTTATGATTGACTATTTGTCGAATCAGAGTCACATCTGCAGTAAATTAGATAAAACTGCCTGCTCGTGATGACGTGCTATTTGTTTATCTATGGTTAATCCGTGAATTTTCAATTAAGTATCTATCTATCTATCTATCCTTACTTAACATGATCCCATCGAGATCCGTAACAACGACATTCCTAACCCTGCTCACAAGTGCCACCTGGTGGTTGTTTGGGTCATTGGAGCTTCACTAGGGAAAAATCAATAAAATAACCATGATTCACACGTGAGGTCTCGTGAGGATCTCACGTGAAGCCGGCCAATTGAATCCAACACCTACTGTAGGTGAATAAAATGAGTATAGTTTACTTGACTCGTTAAAGTTATCCCAACACGAAATACACACATACAAATAACTCAGCTTTACTTATTTGCACTAAATGAGTTACCAAACTCAAATGGTTCAAGGCATCCGGTTTCCTTAAGGCTGGCTTACATTGCACGATTTTGGTCTGTTTTAACAGTCGGCGACTAAATTTCCAAAATCGGGCGGAAATCTTGGCAGTTGTACTAGAATCTCGGCGCGCTCCTGTCATCTAAATCGTTTAGTGTAAGGTGCCAATCTTAGCGGTTTTAAGTCCGTCGGAGTCAGTCTTTTTCTAGTTTTGCCGTTACGACAATATCAAACATGTTTGATATTATCGGAAGTCTTTTCAGTCGTGGCTCATGCAAATAGTGACGTGAACATTAAAGACCAATCGTGACCTAGCTCCAACACGAAACAGGAAAGGGCAAAATAGGCAACAGCTGTAGCTTATATGATTTTTTGTTATTTCATTTCATATAAATTATTAGTCTAATTATTCTACGTGACAGAACAGCTCTACATCTGTTAGGGATGTCACACATGAAACAATGCTGCAGAAACGCGAAAAAATGACTTTGATATGAGTAGGCTATCACGTGAGTTCCTGTTGATGATGACGTGTAGCCTAGTGCACGATGGAAATAATTTGAAGGAATCTAGCAGCAGTCTTGTAAATAGTGACCCACAGTCTTTGCAAAATCCTAATCTGAGACTGGCCTGTGACTAGTCTGTGACTAAAAACTCAATGAATTGTCTTTAGATGTGAGAGGGTCTGAGACTGTAGTCTTTCAAAAATCTTTTCCAAATCTTTGCAAAGTCTGGCAATGTAAGGTAGGCTTTATTTGAGGTAAGTTAACTTTCCGGGTTTTACAGTGCATCCAATCAGTGGTGCTCAGGTAGGCAGCCAACAGAAGGTACCCAGGGACCATGTCCATGTGCTCAGTCTGAGTCCTGGTCAGGGACATCGACACTGCCTGGTACTGTACTGACTTCCACTTTCCTCACATCCACATATCGTCAGCTCCAAGCACCTCACCTGTAATTCATGGCACAAGACGATCGGGACCAGAAAATAATTGATCTTTCTCCATAGACTCTCATTATTTTTTTTTTCGATCTAGGTCCAGTGGACGGACCGGACTTAGGTTCCCTATGGAGAAAGATAAATTATTTTCTGGTCCTGATCGTCTTGTGCCATGAAATAATATGCATGCGTCAAGAGAGAGTGAAGCGTCGCCATAGGTCAGACTACGGCCGTGTTCAGACTGCAGACGAATCTGATTCAAATCTGATTCCTTCTCATATCCGATTTTTAGGGCTGACTGTTCACACTGCCTTTAGCAAGTGTCCAAATCGGATATGGCTCTGTTCAGACTGGGTCACATTAGTAACAGATCTGACAGGTTGCTGTAGCAACGAAAACAAACATTTCTGCCATCAGGAGGAAATACTTGCTAATTTGGTGTGATTAAACATAGAACAATACAACTAGGTGAGTGTTCATTGAATGCATGCATATGTGTGCGATATTTGCGCGACAGAAACCGAAACTAATCAGTGGCAAGCTCCGCTTCAAACTGTTGGAAGGCTGTTTAATTATTTAATAGAACAATGTGGATTCTTGCAACTTCCCTGAAACAGAGCAGAGACTGTATAATGCTATATTTAGCATTGAGTATTGATAAGTCACGTTTAATATAACATGGTCAAAAGACATAGCCGTAACGTTGCTCCACAACTCGAAATAGGTGAGCGGTCACGCATGTAAAGTCACGTCACGGACAGTCAAATCCGATCTGAGTGTTGGGAGCTGTTCAGACTGAGACGCATCTGTCCATATCCGATACGAATGCGATATGAAACTACCTCCCGGATGTGATTTTGGAAAATCGGATTTCATGTGACCTGTCACTGTTCAGACTACAAAAGTGACATCCGATTCAAATCGGAATGGGCTAAAAATCGGATTTTGGCTGGCAGTCTGAACGCAGCCTACGTGCCTACGTCACATGTACGTCCACCTGAGCCTGCACAGGAGATAAGTAGACCAACAAAAAAACTTTGAAATTTGCTTCCTCGGCCTCTGCTGACGTCTACGTGATAGCTCTGTCCATATCTTTTACTGTCTATGTTAATGTCCAATGGACCGGAAGTAGATGCGCGTCACTTAGGTTCCCTATTGCCCTGGGACTTTTCTCGGCCGTCTACTGATGCAGTCATCATAGGGAACCTAAGTCTCCACCCCTTCCGGTCGGTCTACTGGACCTAAGATCGGAAAAAAAATGAATGTGACGTGCATCTACTTCCGGTCCATTGAACCTAAATCGGGACTTGTCTCGGCCGTCTGACTCGGATGCAGTCAATTGGACTAAGTTGGCGTGGACTTTTATGATTTTGTTTGCTTTTATTATTTATTTGATATGTGTTTGTTTGTCTGTCTTGTATGTCTTGGTGTCACAGGAACGCTGGCGATTACGCTGCTCCGTCCGGCATTTTTGTCTTGTTTATATTTGTAAATTTGTTTGTTTGTCTTGTTGTCACGGGAACGCATGGCGACTATGCCGCTCCGTTTCGGCACAGTCTTATGTATCAGTCTTGTGTGTGAAGTGCTTTGGGTTGCACTTGTGCATGTTAAAATGCGCTATACAAATAAACATTACTTACTTACTTACTCCTCACAAACTCTCTTCTTCTGATTAATCGCGGAACTTGGGACGCATGAAAAAAACGTCACTTCCGTTCCTTACAGTGCAGGGGGCCTGACAGTGCAGTTGGGCCTGACAGTGCAGCTACAGCTGGACGCCTCTCGAATGGCTGAATAGTTACAGTAATTCCTCGATTGCATTTAGAAAGGGGCTGTAAGGGGGCAGGTATACAACTTTTCATATATGAAATTGATATAGTTGTTGAACCAATCTCAGACCAGAGCAGCCCTGATGTCATCTGAGACACATCTCTGCACTGGTCCTTGTCTTTGTCCTTGTCTTCTTCCGCGTCCGACCGCTCTCTCTCCTTGTCCTCCTATACTTCTTACTCTCATTGGGTGCCTCTCATTTGGTCTTTTACTGTATACACCCTCCCTTCCTTCCTCAATCCTCATCCTCACTGATCTAGATAAAGAATGATGGGGCGGCAACAATGGGATAGTCTATCCAGCGCTAGTTATAGATCAGTGGGAACGCCCCTCGAGGATCAAGCATCGAGGATCGCGATAGAGATGTTGAGAGGCACCCATATTCTCCATGCTTGCTAAGTTCTCAAAATGGCTTACCTGAGGCCTATTTGTAGTGCTAAGGTTCAAACCGATTGGTGCTCTGTTTTCTGTGCACGTGTTTTCAGGTGTATAAGTAAGTGCCTACAATTGCCAGATGAGTTTTACATTTTGAACAAAGTGTTTTTCCAATGATTCCAGGGGATTTTGTTTTTGCACAAAGTGTTTAATGTAAGAAAACGTGTGCAGTGTTTCGCAAAAAGTGTTTTGCAGAATTGCAAACAATGTGCAAAGCAGAGAATGTGTTTAAGCTATCGTTACACTGTGTGTAAAGTATAATACAAGAAGTTTAGATATTGAGGCTTTGGTGTAAGCATTTGATTTTAGTTTGTAAGCAATAGGCAAAAACTGTAAATAGGTGAGTTTAATAGTGAATTATGGTAGTGAGAACTTTTATTTTGAAACAGTTATGGACAGAGGAAGCTTAACAAGATGAGGTGGTGAGGAGTCACAATCATTTTCAAAACTTGCTTCCTGGTTCTTGTGAAGTACACGTTCTGTAGAGAGAGGGGAGCCCAAATAATCTTTTCCGCCCTCCTCCCTCTTCATCGCAGTCTCTTTCATGTGTTGTGGCTGCACTGAACTAGAATCGATTAGCACGGAACAGATGATGACAGCAGTGTACAATTAGGTCAGTTCCCACAGAAAATGCTGGGCCGTTTTGAGAGCTCCCTGGAAAGTCTCCACAGATTGCATAGATCTGTTGGGTATTGTGAGAGTGACAAGAGCTGAAGGGTGCCTCCTAAAACCTTCAATCATCCACACCGTTTGTTCGGTTCTTCTTACTGCGCCACAGCATCAGCTGATAATTTTCCCTATTTTATTTACAATGTGATATTTAGAATGAATGATCATTTCTCAAGGCAACCCCTCCTCTGTCTCGAAAGGCCTGAAGAAAATCACCAACTACAGACCCAAGCCTCCACCGACGCCTGACAGTCTCCCCCTTGCCAACGAGCTCAACGAGTTCTACTGCAGGTTCGAGGTAGAGTCCAAGTCCTGTTTGTGGACTTCAGCTCGGCTTTTAACACAATCCTGCCTCACATCCTGGAGCGCCAGCTATCCCAGCTGCTGGTTCCGGTCTCCACATGCAAGTGGATAACCGACTTCCTCACCAACAGGACCCAGCGGGTGAAGCTGGGGTCTTGCATCTCTGGCTCCAGGTCCACCAGTACGGGCTCTCCTCAGGGCTGTGTCCTCTCCCTTGCCCTCTTCACCCTCTACACCAACAGCTGCACCTCTCTTGACCCATCAGTCAAGCTCCTGAAATTTGAAGACGACACCACCCTGGTGGGTCTCATATCCAGGGGAGATGAGTCTGCCTACAGGAGGGAGATTGAGCGGCTGCAAAGCTGGTGTTGGCACCACCCTACCCAGCCTGGAGTTACTCCACAACACCAGGGCATTGAAGAGGGCAAGAAAGATCATGGAGGACCCTTTACATCCAGGCTCCGCCCTCTTCCAAATGCTCCCCCTCTGGGAGAAGGCTACGGCTCCCGAGAGCAGTGAAGTCCCGGCATCGCCTGAGCTTCTTCCCTACAGCAGCCAGGCTTTTCAATCACAGCTCAAACTCTCTCTAGGACTGAATGCACTGACGCACTATTTGCACTTTTTACTGTCTGTCCACTGCACTTTACTGCTCACTGCCAGCATATCATCAGCACTATCAACATTACTACCTCAGCATCTATTGTCACTATTGTCATGTCTATGTCTACTTTATGTCTGTTGCTGTGAACCATATTCATACATGAATGTCTGTAAAACATTCCTATTGTGTATCTTCACTATATGGCAATAAATCTATCCTTGACCTTGATTTCAAAATACAGCTTTGAGGGGCGCTAGTGTGCCGTGATGGAGTAGGTCGCACTTTAGTGGAGCTCCGTGTAAAATCCTCTTGTTTTATTGAATATATACTGCAGCAATCATTTTTTATGTCATAGTCTATCATTTAAGTTGTATTTTAGTCTAGTGGGCTAATTTTTACGTCGAACATGCAAAGGAACAAAGCTCAAAGCCAGAAAAATGCATCCTTCGCTGAGGCTAGCAAGAAGGCAATACTAGCCGCTATCACGAAGCAAGGAGAAGAGCAGCTAACTAGCGTTTCCAAGCTAGTTGATGACCTCAAAAAGTCTATGGAGGGATGCCTTGATTCAATCGATGCACACCTGGCTACACTACAGAGCAAACATCACGAAGTGGAACGTCACATAGATGGCGTGGATGAGGCTCTAACAGACGCCGACCACCGAGTAACGGCACTAGAGACCACTTGTATAGAACTTCAAGCAGCCAACACTCGTCTCAGCGCCAAGCTAAACCACCTAGAAGGACGCTCACGCAGACTCAACATTAGGATCGTTGGTATCAAAGAGGGTGAGGAAAACGGCCGCCCAGCTGAGTTTGTGTCTGTGCTGATTTCAAAGATACTTGGCCAAGAAAACTTCAGCAAACCGGTCGAAATAGATAGAGCCCATCGCAGTCTAAAGCCAAAGCCAAAGCCAAAAGAAAAGGAGCCACCCAGGGTCATCATTGCAAAACTTCACAACGACAGACGTGAGGAATATTCTACGACTAAGCCGACAGCGTGCACCGCTTAGCTACAAGGATGAGAGGGTGTCAATATTTCCGACTTCACTGCAGAGGTTACATCACAACGTCAAGCCTTCAAAAGTGTTCGGAATAAGCTGGCTGATGCTGGAGCCAAGTGTACCATGCGCTTTCCAGCCAAACTTCAAGTGACCCATAACAAAACTGTGAACGTCTTTGACTCACCAGCAGCTGTAGAACGGTTTGCCAACTCTATTACAAATGAGTCAGATTAGCTGTTTGTATTTTGCAATGGTCCGGCCCACTCAAAGTTCTGGTCACAGCCTGCTTTCTCCAGCCAGGCTTGAAGTCTCTCAAATGCTACACTGGACCTCACTCTGAACCGGCTTACAACAGGCTTGGAGAGTTTCAGTTTTTGCCTGTAGCAGGGGATCAGGTGAATGAGATCGTGGTCACTGTTGCCCAGTGCAGCACGGCCGACGGAGTGGTAGGCCTGACGGATTGTGCAGTAGCCATGATCAAGGGTGTTTTCTCCCCGGGTGGGACATGTTACTTGTTGTTTATATCTGGGGAGCGCCCGACTCTGATTAGCCCTGTTGAAGTCTCCCACAACAATAACAAGACTATCTGTGTGCCTGCGTTCCACGCTCATTATCTGCTCGGCCAGTGTATCTACAGCTGTTGTAACGTCAGCAGAAGGCGGGATATAAACACACACGAGAATAAATGAACTGTACTCACGGGGGGAATAGAATGGGTAACAGAGGATGAAGAGGGATTCAAATTCAGCGGCGTAGTGTTGGTAAATAACCTTGACGTCGGAACACCAGCGTTCGTTCACAAGGAGCAAAAGCCCCCCTCCACGCGACTTATTCACTGCCTCAAAGTGCCTGTCCGCCCAGAACGAGGAGAAACCTTCCAGTTCAACAGCTCCATCGGGAACAGATGGCGATAGGTGGGTCTCCTCTCCACAAAAGCAAAGGCAGCAGAGGAGGGAAAGTCTTTGTTCCTTGCTACAAGGCACCAAAGTTCGTCCATTTTGTTGCAGATAGAGTTCACATTAGCAAGAAAGTTACCCGGAAGAGGTGGCCGCGTTCCTCTCCGACGCAAGCGGACCAGAGAACCAGCTCTCCTTCCCCGCTGTCTTCTGATCCATCTCACGGCATAGACGAAGAACGAAGTCCCCCTTACGAGTATATCCAAAACATCCGTAGAGCGGGTGAGTAGTTTAGGGTAAACATCCGGAGGGACAGAACCCTTAAAGTGCAAAAGTTCTTCGGTTGTGTAAGTTATCCGACACGAAACAGAAAACGAACACAGTAAACAAAACACGACACAGTGTAACGCTATAGCAGCCATAGGCGGCGCCATCTTGGACACAAAAAGAGAAAACACGGCCCCGAAGTGCACAACACAACGGCAAATCACACAACACAACACAAATAAGACAACACAACACAATAAGAGAAACCACGGCCCCAAAGTGCACAACACAACGGCAAATCACACAACACAACACAATTAAGAGACAACACAACGGAGGAGGTAGGTACCTTCGGGCCACATGAATCTTCGGTGATTGGACAAAAGAACTGGGACATGTACATGTACAGCCCACAGAAAATAGCATGCTGGGTCTTCACATGTCCATAAGAGCCCATAGTAATGGAATATCCACGTTGTTTTATTCATAATATGTTTGGTAGACGTATAATCCAACTTGTTTGGAAGTTTTGCTCTGTGCTGCACATGCACCATGCAGAGAAAGTGCCACACCCCCTTTTTTCTTTCCCCCATTCCAGTCAATCCATAGCACCTGCAATCAATTAGCCCGTTAGCCACAAACCTTCTTAAGCACCCGTGCCCATAGCCCTTTCTTTTCTGTTTGAGCCTCATGGAGGAATGTCTGTTGCTGCTTCTACATCCTACCCTGTGTGCGTTCTTGCATTATGTAAGTTCTTTATCATTTTACCTGTTTATATGCCTTGTTTATTATAATGGGGCTGCGTTTACTGACTTGTGGGCCGCCAAGCCTCTTTTCTATATTCTTGTGCAATGTCTGAATTTGTATGTATTGTGGCGCTAATTGTATCCTATATCCCTTTCCCTCTTAGAAACCACACACTCACACGAACCTACCTACACACACATTCACACACCTACATCTCTACTGCCTGGATTCACCTACAATAAAGACCAAATCATTGAACTGTTGACTGGACTGAAGTGTTCTTATCGACACCTCCACTGGTGTCAAGCCAGCACCCACACCCCCTCTCCAATCCTCCTTTTCACAACTCATACAAAAGCAAGTTCGAAACAAATCATCTGACTGCGAATTGAAATCAGGAAGTAAAACAGCTTGTAGCTCTGTCACCGTTCTAGATACCGTCATATACCATATATGGTCATTTTCGTGAGATCCTCCTGGTTACCGTGGTAGCTACCCCACGTGTCTTTCTGCGACGAGATATTCTAAACCGGAGGAGATTGGGCAAGAGAGCTGTCAATCAGGCTCCCCAGCTTTGAATGACGACAGCACTAGTCAGTCACATGCCTCGTCATTGAAAACCGGATAATGTTGAAGCCAAGGGGTAGACAATATCAGTGATATGCGACTTTACTTTATAAACCCGAGTAAAATTCCCGTAACATTCATTAAAAGATTTAAAGAGACATGCAGGCTGAAATAATTCGAAGATTTAATGGTGCATACTGACAATAAAACTCTTATTACACAAGAACCCCTTTGAGTAGAAGCATAATATTGGTGTCAAATGAAAGCTAACATTCTGGAGATTTTATGGATATTCACACTTGCATGACACTGACTGTCATAGAATCAAAGAAAAATGATAACTTCACACATTAATTTGCTTCTTTTGTCCAATCAGCGATGATTCATGTGGCCCGAGGGTACCTACCTATTCCGTTTTGGTTAATGTCGTTGTGTTGTGTGATTTGCCGTTGTGTTGTGCACATCGGGGCCGTGTTGTCTCTTTTTGTGTTGTGTTGTCTCATTTTGTGTTGTGTTGTGTGATTTGCCGTTGTGTTGTGCACTTCGGGGCTGTGTTTTCTCTTTTTGTGTTGTGTTGTCTCTGTTTGTGTTGTGTTGTCTCTGTTTGTGTTGTGTTGTGTGATTTGCCGTTGTGTTGTGCACTTCGGCGCCGTGTTTTCTCTTTTTGTTGTGTTGTCTCTTTGTGTTGTGTTGTCTCTTTTTGTGTTGTGTGATTTGCCGTTGTGTTGTTCACTTCGGGCCGTTTTTTCTCTTTTTTGTGTTGTGTTGTCTCTTTTTGTGTTGTGTTGTGTGATTTGCCGTTGTGTTGTGCACTTCGGGGCCGTGATTTCTCTCTTTGTGTTGTGTTGTCTTATTTGTGTTGTGTTGTGTGATTTGCCGTTGTGTTTTGCACTTCAGGGCCACCGTAGTAATGTGTTTTGATGCACCACTGAAGTAATGCGTTCTATTGCATATTGACAATTGCACTCCTTCCAATTGCAGTAGAAATGATTTGGTCTGCCCAGTTTAGTTTTTAATTTACTTTATTTTAATTTTCTTTCTTTTCTCTATGCTGCAGTATAAGATGTATGGTACAATAGAGGAGATCGCGGAGCTGTCGGCTTTAGTCTGGCTGTTTAGTTGGCTCTGTTACCCGGCAGTCTCCTATCAGGATTTGGGATGCGCCGCTTAGTTCTTTGTTGCGGCTCTGGGGTTGTTCTCTGGTGTGTTTATGTGTTCTTTGTTAATCTGCCAGATCTATATTTTTCATGTGCCAGTCCAAATTGTCTGTTATACTTTTATTTTAATGCAGGATAATCAGTCAAGTAGGTCGGGAGGGAGTCCTATTACTTTTACATCCTGGAACTGTAGAGGTCTTGGCAAAGCCCTGAAGCGTGGGAAAGTATTTTCACATTTAAAGTCCTTGTCATCAGATATTACTTTCTTACAAGAAAGCCATATTGGCCCAACTGATCAGAGGAGATTAAAAGCTGTTTGGCTGTCGCAAGTTTATTTCTACCCCTATTTATCTACTTTCTCTTCTAAAGCGAGAGGGGTAGCGATTCTTATTCGTAGAACTGTTCCATTATATTTAAGTCCATGATAACTGACCCAGGTGGAAGATACCTTCTTGTCTCTGGAACAGTTCATTCTGTACCATTAGTCCTTTTGAATATTTATGCTCCCAATTTTGACAGCCCTGAATTCTTTTGCAAAATGTTTAATCTTGCTGCGGAACATACCACTCACAATATAATTATTGGAGGAGATTTCAATTGCTATTTAGATCCTCAGGCAGACCGTTCTTCCGCTAAAGCAGCCCCTCAATTGAAGTTTGTACCTGTACTTAATAACCTGATTAAACCGCTAGATACAGTTGATATGGAGACATCAGCACCCGATAAACCGTGAATACTCTTTTTTTTTCATCTGTGCATGGTAGCTTTACCAGAATCGATTATTTTTTAGTTGATGCTAGACTAATATCAAGAGTCATCAGCTCCACATACCATAACATTGTAGTCTCAGATCATGCGCCTCTGACCATGAGGATTGATTTCGATCTCCATGCACGTCAGTACAACTGGAAGTTTAACCCCACACTGAATTCAGACAGTTCAACTTCAACTGTTTTCAAGAATACATCTCCACTAGGATGTCAGGCTTTATGCTGGTTAATGACAATGGTGCTGTTTCAGACTCAACCCTCTGGGAGTCCTTTAAAGTTGTTATGAGAGGTCACATCATCTCCTATCAGTCAGCAAGTAAAAAAGCTAGACAGAAGCGTCTCTCTGAAATTGACACTGAACTTACTGCGCTGGAGGATTCTTACCGAGGGTCTAAATCTGAGGATACCCTTAAAAACATCTTGAAGATAAAATATGAGTATAACCATATTCTTGGCGAGCAGGTCAGGCATTATATTTGTAAATTAAAACAAAAGCACTTTGAGCTGGGTGAGAAGGCAGACAGGCTGCTTGCTAGGCAGTTAAAAGGCGTGCAAGCTGATAGGGCGATTCATAAAGTCTCATCTCCAACCAGGCAGCTATTAACTGACCCTAAACAAATTAAAGACAGGTTTTTTTACTTTTGTAGACAGTTATACTCATCAAAGTCGAAGTCCACTGATGCTGAGATTTCAGATTTTCTCAATGCACTGGACATCCCAGTTCTAGATGAGGTGATAAGGCAGGATTTGGACACTGACATCACATTGGATGAAATTAAAACAGCTATTTCTTCCTTTCCTAATGGCAAAGCCTGTGGCCCTGATGGATTTGGCATAGAATTTTACAAGGCACATATAGACACCATTGCCCCACTCCTGCTCCGTATGGTAAAGTGCTCTCTGAAGGATGAGATTTTTCCCAGCTCTCTTTGTGAAGCGCATGTTTGTCCTCTCCTGAAAAAAGACAGGGATGACACTGATGTCACATCTTACCGTCCTCTAAGTTTGCTGAACAGCGACCAGAAAGTTATTGCAAAAGTTCTTAAAAATCGATTAAGTAAACATATCAGTGCCCTAATTCACCCGGATCAATCAGGTTTCATTCCAGACAGATTTTCTTTCTCTAACACTCGCCGCTTGTTAAATACTATGTATTCTGACAGGCTACCATGTGCCGCTGTCATATCGTTAGATGCCCAGCAGGCCTTTGACCAAGTCGAATGGAAGTTCATGTTTGCCACCCTTGAAAAATTTGGCTTTGGTGATACATTTATGAAGTTGTTAAGAATGCTGTATGCTTGTCCAAAATCCTCTATTTTGACTACCGTATTTTCCGGACTATAAGGCGCACTTAAAAGCCTTTCATTTTCTCAAAAAAAGACAGTGCGCCTTATAATCCAGAGCGCCTTATATATGGAATAACTCAGGACCTAGAATTGATTTTGTGTGATACAAAATGTTATTGTGAAAGTGTTTGATAGAGTTTGACTGACTGACTTATTGGTTTTGTTTCGCTTAATGCGCCTTATAGTCCGGTGCGCTTTATATATGAAAAAAGTTTGAAAATAGACCATTCATTGACAGTGCGCCTTATAATCCAGTGCGCCTTATAGTGCGGAAAATACGGTAGTCATGACAGGTCCCCTCCATTCTTGCTGGGCCGTGGCACCAGGCAGGGCTGCTGCCTTTCTCCTATACCCTTCACTTTGGCCCTTGAGCCCCTGGCAATAGCCATTAGAGTCAGCCCTCAAATTAGTGGAATAAAGTGTGGCTCATCTGAATGTACCATAGGCTTATATGCAGATGATGTAGTCCTGACCCTGTCAGATGTTAGGTCATCCATGTCCCCCCTAATTGATCTGATAAAATCCTTTGGTCAATTCTCTGGATGTACTATAAACTGGAACAAAAGTCTGTTCATGCCCCTGATGGCTTGGATTCTAAATATCTTGAGGATCTACCATTCAAGGTCTCCAATGATCAGTTCAGATATTTAGGAATCAATATCACCAAAAATCCCAAACTTCTTTTTAAATGTAATTATATTGATTTGATGGACAAGCTTAAAGCCATGATAGACAAATGGAAACTTCTCCCTCTCTCCTTAATAGGGCGTGTCAATATTATCAAGATGATTGTACTTCCCAAATTTAAAATGTGCCTATTTTTCTTACAGCTGCTTTCTTTAAATCTTTAGACTCATTCATATCATTTTGCCCTTTGTATGGGCCAAGAAGCCCCCCCCCCCCCCCCCGCATCTCTAAAGCACACCTGCAGAAGCCTACTAGTGAAGGTGGTTTGGGCCTGCCTGTTATGCGTCATTATTACTGGGCATGTAACGCCAGAGCATGGGTATTCTGGAACCATGCCCTATGCACTGATGATGAGAGCGACCTCTACCCCAATTGGCCTTTGATTGAGTCCCACAGGTCGAAAACATTTGTTGGAGCTTCCCTTAGTGCCTTTTTATTTTCAAATCCTGATTTATCTATCAAACAGCTTAAAGGTGACTTTATTCTATCGCACTCTTTGAAGATTCTTAGACAAATTAGAGGTGTGCTGAACCTCCCTGAGCTTTCCTTTTTTGCTCCCATATGTCATAACCCTTCCTTCAAGCCAGGTCTAATGGACTCAGTGTTTGCACACTGGTCAGAGAAGGGCCTTCTAACTATCAGTGATCTTTATATTGACACGTGTTATGCATCTTTCACCCAACTTAAGGAGAAATATTTGCTACCATCTAGTAATTATGACCGCCGCTAGCGTAGCTAGCGAAGCGGTCATATAGTTGTTGTCAAAGTTTTTTTTTTTTTTTTTTTTTTTTTTTTTTTTTTTTTTTCTTTTTTCCCGTCATTTTTCGTCAACGATTCCCGGGACACCGTAACACCGGAGCGCATGAAACTTGGTGGGCATGTAGCCCCAGTAGAGTTCTATGGAAAATTTTCGTTTCGTCCCCGGGGGTCACTCCACCCCCGCGCTGCCCCCGCCCGAAGCCCAAAAATGACAGTTTTTCCTACATAACTACCTGAACCGTGGCACCGAGGATGACAAAATGTTTATGGTATGTTGTTCTCTAGAGCTTGCATCAACTTAGCTTATAACCAGTCATTTGTGATTTGCCCCCCCATCGTAAAAATTGAAAATGCAATGTAATATTGCTTTAATTGCCCATATCTTCAGATGAGATGTTATGAACTGCACCAAATTTCATGTGTATGATTAACCTGACACCCTCTGGGAGTAAGCCAAGTTTTGTGGAATTTCATCCATGGGGGGCTATAAAATAAATGGATTTATGTGTACATTCAGGACTGTATACCCATCGGCCAGTAGATGGTGGTATTATCTGGAGTCTAAAGCCCCCCCTGGGGATTTCAAAAACTGTTCCAAACATCTCAATCTCTGCTAGTTTTAGAAACCTTTAATCAACTAGTTTCCAAATATGTTTTAAAAGAGAATGGTTGCTCTGGGTGCAACAAACATGCAGGAACACACACACACACACACACACACACACACACACACACACACATAAATACACACACACACACACACATACCTACACACACACGCACCACTACATACACACATGTACATAAAACATTATACAAACACATGCACAAACACGCCCACACGCATGCACACATACACCCTTACACACACACACACACACACCTACACACACACACACACACACATGCACACACACATCTTTGAGTACATTTTGTGAGACCACCGGAGCTGAGAAGTGAGTGTGTGTGTGATGTACTATAGTGTGTGGGTGCGTTTCTGTGTGCCCATCTGTGTGTTTGCATGTGTGTATGCATGTTCTGTGTGTGTTCTCTTTCTTTCTCTCTCTCTCTCTCTCTCTGTGTCTGTGTTATCTGTGTGTATTCTGTGTGTGTTCTCTCTTTCTCTCTCTCTCTATGGGTGTGCCTGTGTGTGTGTGTTTGTGTGTGTGTGTGTGTGTGTGTGCGCGACTGTGTGTGTGTGAGTGTGTGCCTGTGTATGTGTGTTTGTGTGTGTGTGTGTGTGTGTGTGTGCACACGCGCGCATGTGAGTGTGTGTGTGTGTGTGTTATCTGATATTGGAGTGACAGTGACGGCAGAGAACACAGTGAACATATACTCAGAGACACATTAAACACACACACAAGCAGACACACACTCACACTAGACAGAGAAGCACTCATACACAAAAGCAAGCGCACACATGCACACACTCATTTACATACATAAAAGTTGCAGTAGGGATGGAGTAGGCGATGGAAACACAAGCGTGATTGATATTTGCGGAGAGAATGTGCAGGACTGAGCGGCGGTCATATTGTGTATCGCTTTGCGGTACATCTAGTTTTATCCGTTATCTCCAAATTAGAAGCTTTGTAAAGGAATCTGTACCCGCACAACACGAGTTTTATCGACTTCTTACACGTGAACCCACATCCAAAGGTTTGATTTCACAGTTTGTTGCCCTTTTTCCATTGGCTACCTCCTCTCTTCACATTAAAGAAGCATGGGTTAAGGACACAGGAGAGGAGATTGATGATGGGCTCTGGTCAATGGCATTAGAGAGAATCAAAGCATGTTCTATCAGTGCACGACTTCAGCTTATTCAGTTTAAAGTTATCCATCGTCTGCATTTTTCAAAAACCAAACTGAATAGGATTTTCCCTTCTGTCTCTGCCACCTGTGATAAATGTAAGGCTATGGGACCCTGGGTCATCTTTTTTGGGCATGTCCCAAGCTCACAGCCTTTTGGGGTGAAATCTTTAACCTGTATAGTGTCATAATATTTATATATTATATAAAACTCCATTGAGACCTGATGGCCTCTATACAATACCCTTATTCACTAACTCTCTATATAGATTTACAGCAAGCCCTCATGTTTGGTATGGTCTTAGCAAAGAGGGTTATCTTAAGGGAATGGAAATCTGTGTACCCTCCCTGTTTTACATGTAAGTTGTGGTTGAATGATATGGTATCCTGTTTATACCTGGAGTTGCGTTACACTCTGTCAAACACCCAGCGCAGGTTTTGTAAGATCTGGGGGCCTTTTACTGATTAAGAGACAACAGGAATCTCAGGAGGAAGTCTAATATTATTATGTATTATTTTCCTTCTTCCATTATGTGAATTGTTTTCATCTCAAGTCATCATTCAAGTGCTGGGACTCTGACCTTGACTTTGGACTTCCTTGACCTCACTTCTTCCCAATACCATGGAACCCTTACTCCATCAGAACCTGTGGACATTTTTTTCAGTTCTTGGGCTGGATTATAGATACATGCTGGTATCTTTTATATGAACTGGCAGTTATTGTTTTGTTATGTATTGTTGTGTACTGTCTTGTTGGTTTATGTCTGTCTGTGACTGTTATGCAGAAAACCTTTTAAAATAAAATTATTAAAAAAAAATACAGCTTTGACTTCTTCCTCTAGCACCGCATGGCATTTAGCTGCTTTGAACGTTGTTACCAATGAAAAAACATGAAAAGTTTGACATACATAGCAGCAACAATAGGCTCACTAAGAGGGATGGGACATGTGAAAAGTGAATAATGACTGTGGGTTAGTGAAAGACAACATTAAACTATTACAACTTTCACAATTAACATTGCAGATTGGTTGAGTGATAGTTGAAAGTGAGCTGATAGTGAGATGATAACGAAAACGATATTTTAAGTGTTTATAAAAGATGCCAAATAATGTCTAGGCTATTACTTGAGTCATAACTATTGGCTGATGTGTGATCTTGACATTTTTTTGTCTAATGTCATCCTCATCTTTTAGGAAAATCAAAGAAATAAATCGATGAGCAAGGTTAATCTTTATTTACATCTGTAGTAAATGTAACTATGCCATATCATAGGTCAGCATATATTTGCATGTCATGATGACCCTGGAATTTACCAAAAATAATGTCATAAACAAAGAACAACCCTTCGGTCTTAGAATGCATTATTTTAGAACTTCCCTGTTTAACTTGTTATTGATTATAGTGACTCAATCATTATAAACTTGGAGAGGGTCCCACATCTTGGGCCTGCCTGGTTAGGCCTACAGAAAAAAACAGGTGACAAGGTGACCTTTATGATTCACACTGTTGGAGATGAAAAGCTGCAGTTTATCAATTAACTTTCTGCTTTCTGGCACAAGCTTTTTAAGTCTTATACATTTGTGTGAATTTGGTCATTCAAAAACAATTAGTAGGCCTACAAGAAAATGTTTTTTTCTTTCTTTTTTTTTTTAAAAAAAAAAAAAAGGTAAACAACATTATTGAATGATCAGGGACCACATGCGATGCCTTCATTTACCACCAGGGGGCCAATATAGAACAGTGGCTGAAGACCCCTGATGGCAAAACTTATCATGGACATGGATAACGGGGAAACAGTTAATGTAACTGAATCAAAAATGTCATGTCATCTCACCAGTAAGGAAGTACTACAATGATCTGTCTGTAAATAGCCTTTATGATCCAAGGGACAGAAATAGGGAAATAGTAGGCTAAGTCACTCAAAAGTCTTAAAACATGTTGTCATCCATTCTAATCATTTTATTTAGATCCATTGAATGAACAGACTTCATCTAATTTGAAATACATTTATCTTTCAATATTTTTTTTTATCAGTATTGCTCACTTCTGCAATGCTTGATCAGCAGTTTCCTTAATTCCCTTGAAAGTCAAATCATAGTGACCCTCCTGTTGGGTCAGGTCACTCTGAGTGATGTGGGTGGGGATAGGAGATTTATAGGCTTTATAAAAGCATATAGTTTCTGTTTGTCTTTAATCTTCCACTGGCTCAACGCAGAATCTTCACAGTATTCAAGGTAAGCGATTCACACCATCCTAATATGTTCTCTTTTTTTGTCTGTATATAATTGAACAAGAAATTTAGAAACCTTGCTTGTTCTTACTTTTTATTGATTGAATGTTATTTAACCTGTTGAGGAGTGAAAGTTCCTTCTAGAATTCAACCCAAACAATCTATAGTTTCAGTGTTCTGTATACAGTCTAGGGAAAATCTCTGTGGGTAATTGTTGCATCGTACTTGCATCACAGCTCATGATAGTAGGCAGTAGTAATCAGATGTGCTTTTATTCATGTTTGCTAGATTTCCTTGTAGATTTCTATAAACCTGTATCACCTATACTAGAGCTTTCAGCATTAATCATAACTTGGCAGAGCCTATAGGAGACCTGTAAACCCACTAACGGATGGCAATCTTCCAAAATGAAAATCTTAAAGCAACACCATGGAGTTTTTTAACCTTCATAATATATTTCCAAGACCCTTGTGATGGTACATTGATTTACAATCGGTTAAATGACACGTCTGCCATAGCCTGACGGTGTCTGTATCGCTGGCACTACGGAACTTTGGATTTTGGGTGTGAATTTAGGTCTATGGTTAGCCTAGAAATCTAGACACCCCTAGCGGCAGCAAATGTAATTTGGCTGGCGGGGCAGTCTAGGCATGATCCATAGAGCCAGGGAGCTGAGAACTCGAAAAACCAGCGGGCCAATCACAGCGTGTATAGAGTCGGTGGGTGGGCTTAACATAATGGTGACTGACATGCGACCAGAAGTTGCGACGGTAACGCATCCTGTTATTTGAAAACAAGAAGATGATTCGTTTAGCGTTATCCTATTGCGGGGAGGGAATTTGAAAGACAAGTGTTTATCCCACCCCTCCGATTGAGCCCTGTCTACGGTGAGTGTCCAGACCCTACATCTTGATGTGGGTCTGGCTCGTCAGGCTAGTCTATGGTGTGAATCCATGCCCAAAAAGAGCTACAAAATTCGACTGCTTTACAGCATAGGCTACACTTCCCCCACCACTTCCTCAAATTCAGTGCGAGCCCATAGTGTGTATGCATAGCGCGTGTATGTTGAATAGACAGTTGATGGCCGAAGCAGCAACGAAACCGAAAGTGTTATGATACAAGTGTAAACATTGTAGGCTACAGCTAGCCTGACGAGCCAGACCCACATCAAGATGTAGGGTCTGGGAACTCACCGTATAGTCAGGGCTCAATCGGAGGGGTGGGATAAACAGTTGTCTTTCAAATTCCCTCCCCGCAATAGGATAACGCTAAACGAATCATCTTCTTGTTTTGAAATAGCAGGATGCGTTACCGTCGCAACTTCTGGTCGCATGTCAGTCACCATTATGTTAAGCCCGCCCACCGACTTTATACACGCTGTGATTGGATCGCTTGATTTCCCAGCTCTCAGCTCCTAAGCTCTATGGATCGTGCCTAGACTGCCCCGCCAGCCAAATTACATTTGCTGCCGCTAGGGGCGTCTAGATTTCTAGGCTAGGCTACAGCCTGATGTTGATGAAGCGATTTATGACGAAGCCCCTTTTATATTAGGACAAAAAACAGTCAGTAGCCTAACTGTGCGTTCACACCGCGGGCGACTTGAGCTTCCAAAGATTCCGGAAGTCATTCATTTTCAATGGAAGCCGGCTTCTCTCAGCTGCCAGCAGCGACCAATCCGTCGGCGTCGCGTTTTGGGCGTCTTGAGCGACTAGAGAAAGTTGAAAGTGGCTCAACTTTATGGTAATGAGCTATGACGCGGTTCAGCGACCAAACGACCAGCAACGAACATAGATTGCTACTACGTCAGAGCGGCCAAAGCATCCAAGCTTCCCACGGCGTCCTTGACCGGGCTTCCAGAGCGATTTTGGAAGCTCAAGTCGCTCTTGGTCTGAATGCACCGTTAGGCTATCTAAACGGGGTGTAGGCCTACACGTTTGGTAGGGGCTAACATTCTTGAAAGTAAATCACGATTAGACAGAAATAATATTTTAGGCTAACTGCCTAATGACTGAGTCATTTTTGTTTATTTACTTTTCTGGTGAAAGTGTATTGCCACAGGCTATAATGCAAATTGACTTTCCTACTTTCCAGATATTATAATATTGACCATATAGCGGAGCCTATGCCATTACAATAGGCCTACAAACAATGTAATTATATTCATTCTGTAGCCTAAGTATAATGACGCTACCTTATAAACATGAGCTACGCAATCTTTTGGCGTTTGAAGAAAAATAAAACCCATGAAATTATATTCATATGATGATATGCTGAAATGTATGCTATAGGCTAGTGGTTCTAAAACTGTGGTACGGGTACCACTGGTGGTACGCGGACTCTCTGTTGTGGTACTCTGGGAGTCTCCAAGATGTTTTATTTCATGAAGACAAAATAATCACATCAAATTATATAAAATATAGCCTACATAATGATTTTTTTCAAAATTTAAACTAGTTTTTATCTTTCTTGAAAATGCAAAAACAGTATCAACAATGTAAAACTATATATAAAAAATTGTTTTCGCTACTGTACTTTGATGCTGGTCATAATGGTGGTACTTGGAGAGTCAATTTTTGTGAAAAGTTTGAGAACAACTGCTATAGGCTACTGTAGGCTACCTGGAATATACATTTCATACGCAACGCAGACAGTCCGAGTTTGCCCAAGACGTGAGAACTCCTCCTGCAGAATTTGGCTTGTCAGCAAATGCACGTGTATCCTAGCTCTATCACCATGCTGCCAACCAAACCGCTCGGGAGCTGGTTATGTGCGCTACTAGTTATAGCTCAACGTGTAAATCTACTAGTGACCAAACAATTATCTTGAAAAACAAAATCACGTATAAGATTCTGTCATCATATTACAAGAGCTCTGCCTCTCCAAACATTTTGGGCGTGCAAATATATGCCACTATGGACGTGAATACCATAGCATACAATATCTGGTGACCATCGATTATTTTTTAAAATTTTTTTGTTATAGAGACACTAGAAATGACCACCCTAGATTAGGCTACGCTATTGCTCAAAAATATCGTAATCGTTTTTTTTAAATAAGTAATTGACCAACAATGACCAACATTATCCCAATACCGAGAACGTGCACAGACCTGAGCTGAAAGCCTAGTTTTACAAATTATAACTGGTATCGTTGATCCACATAATTTAATATTTAATGTGCAGGCTCAATATGTCTAGCCTACGCTATGTCTAACTTGCTTCTGGTGTAACCGTGACAGATTTTACGACATAAGTAGAAGAAATTACCATTTCCCAACTGTAGGGGGACCCCGAGAGCAAAACTTCCATGGTGTTGCTTTACAGGGATAATCCGGAGTGAAATGCACTTTAGATCAATTTTTCGGACTATTGGGAGTACATACGTTGAGTTGACACCAAAATCATGTCATTCGGATGTATTTTGAGAAAGTTCGAGTTCACCGTTTTTAGCCAAAACTCGTTAGCCTGGAAGTGACCCGGGCATGTCCTTTCGCCGCTACAAAACGCTATTTTTACACCTCTTCTACTGTTCCAAACAACACTACACTTACGTGGTAGTGAGTAGAGGGTCCCTAAAGCTATACCTTATTGGCTAAGTAAAACGGCACCGGAAACAAGCCCCTTGAAACGCCATGTTGAAGCCTGAAAAAATCGTTCAATTTTGGCAATTTTCACTAGCCTAGCATTCCCATTGAAATGAATGGGGGCGGGACTTGTTCACTTTCTCCAGTTCTTATTATACCTCCATGGTCTGTAGCACTCATTACCAGATTGACACGAAATCACCATGGTTGATTGGCTGCAGCAGTGCTGCACGCCCTTCCAAATTTCAGAACGTCTCGCCCATTTTGAAAGCCTTTTTCAGAAATGTGAAGTTATGGGGTGCAGTGTTGCAGTGTTGTCCAGATTAATGCAAGTGTTGCATAGAACCTGTTAAGGGTGATTTAAAGGGATAATCCGGAGTGAAATGCACTTTAGATCAATTTTTCAGACTATTGGGAGTACATACGTTGAGTTGACACCAAAATCATGTCATTCGGATGTATTTTGAGAATGTTCGAGTTCACCGTTTTTAGCCAAAACTCGTTAGCCTGGAAGTGACCGGGGCAAGTCCTTTCGCCGCTACAAAACGCTATTTTTATACCTCTTCTACTGTTCCAACCAACACTACACTTACCCCGCATTCACACTGTCTCCGTCCGTCAACGGATCTCATTCACTTTGCATGGGGCGGACTCGAAATGCATTGTGGGTCCGTCCGTCGCTTCAGCTCCGTTGCCTCCGTCAAGAAAGTTGAGAAATGTTCAACTTTTCAGGCAGCGACGGATCCGTCAGCCAATCGGATCGCGTGTATGCAAATACACATACGGCAGATCCAACCTCCTAGATCCGTTGACGGACGGAGACAGTGTGTACGCGGGGTTACGTGGTAGTGAGTAGAGGGTCCCTAAAGGCAAACCGAAGTATCCCCACGTCTTTAGTGGTCAGATAGAGAGTCCAGAATGAGTTTAATCGAGTCCGTACCTTACCGGAAATGTTCTTAAAATGTTGTTAACGCGTTGCTAGCTGCAGCTGCGACATTTCCGGAAAGGTACGGACTCGATTAAATTTATTCTGGACTCTCTATCCGACCACATGAAGACGTGGGGATACTTCGGTTTGGCTTTAGGGACCCTCTACTCACTATCACGTAAGTGTAGTGTTGGTTGGAACAGTAGAAGAGGTATAAAAATAGAGTTTTGTAGCGGTGAAAGGACTTGCCCCGGTCACTTCCAGGCTAACGAGTTTTGGCTAAAAACGGTGAACTCGAACTTTCTCAAAATACATCCGAATGACATGATTTTGGTGTCAACTCAACGTATGTACTCCCAATAGTCCGAAAAATTGATCTAAAGTGCATTTCACTCCGGATTATCCCTTTAACCTATACTAACAGCCATACACATTGAACAGGATGCAGACTATAGTGAGTTACATGATGATATGGAGGAGTTATGTGTTCATTGTGTTAAATTGTGTTTAAAGACAAACTTCTTGTAAATTAAGGCTAAATATTGTAAGGCATCATACAGAGATGGTATGAATGAAAAAAGTTAATGGCCAAGTGTTTGCTTAATACATGCCCCTATATACCTTTATGATTTAATTTGTGCTACAATTTACTACAATTTACTGTATCACTACTTCAATGTACCCTATATAATTTTACTGTATTATTATTTTAATGCTGGCTGTGATTCCACACTCGTTTTAATTCAGAATAGCTGAATTTTAACCAATTTATCATAAATATATTTAGCACAAAAAGTAAGGACATCTGTGTTTGGTAGATTATTTCTCTGTGGTAACACTTTTTAGCAATACATGTTGAACCGTTGGAAAGTCTGTTTAGTTCCTTTCAAATGGTGCCCCATTTGTAAGGAACATGCATTTGTGGGAGGAGCAGCAGCACTGAGTATGTGGGTTGCGCCCATGGAGGTATTAGGTGCGTTTGACTTGACGAAAATCTGCGCAGATCTGACTTGATGTGATGCATGCTGGGTTAAACACAGTGCATACTGGGACAGACGAAATGCAAACTGGTTAGAAATCATGTCCGACTTCTTGCAGTCGCGGTGGGAGTTACCACCAGTGATGGGCAGTAACGCGTTAGAAGTAACGCGTTACTGTAATCCAATTACTTTTTTCAAGTAACGAGTAAAGTAAGGGATTACAATGGCAAAATCAGTAATTAGATTACCATTACTTTAGGCTGCGTTACTAAACTGCGATTTTAATTGCTTTGTGAGACTGTCTGGTGACAATCAGTATAATGTCCAACGCATTGCGAGAGATGTAAACAACAGACGAGACAACAGAGTGCGGGAGAGAGCATGACCATGCTGCATTAAATAGCCTACGTGAGTTGGGGTTTTCCTAAACTTTTCCCATAGTTCAGGACTTGGACTTCTTTTGCTTCTTTTACTTCTTTTGCTTAACTTCACTTTTATTGTTCTTTCTACTTTCATTTCATTCGATGACTTATGCTTTCACTCTGGACTGATGCTTCAACTCAAATGTCTTTTCAAATTCGAAATTGGGGTCGTTGACGTTCGAACTTGTTTTCGGTGGACATAATTAAGTTTGTACCGTCGGAGTCTTTGCGAGACAATGAGCAAAATGTCCGTAAATAATAGAGCCTGTATCATCTGCGTTCTCTGTAGTCGCTTTCAGACATAACCCCTGCGGTAGCCTATGAGGTTTGCCAGACGGAGGTCCGACTCTTCGGTTAATTATAGGCTACAGAATCTATGTATGTTTGAGTGAGGGGTGGCGCAGAATGCGGCCGCTGTCACAGGACTTACTGTTTTTATTTTACCAACGACAGCGCACCCGTTCCGAATATTGTTGCAACAATGCAGCATGTATTCTGTTACATCCGCAGCATCGATGAAAGATTGGAGCGTGACATGCAGGTTAACTGCGCAACGTTTAATTGAATCTCAGCAGTGACGCTCTCACATAATCTGAACGAATTCACGTTCTTTATTTACAAATGTGTTGCATGCAGTTCATAGTTCACAGAACTCGTTTATGCACAACACTGCATTTGATTCTATTTTATATGATGGAATATGCAAAAAGAATAAAATTAGGCTGAAAGGTGTATTGCTTTATAGCATATTCAGGTTGTGTAGCCTTAGTGTGTTTTTGAAAAGTAACTAAGTAAAGTAATTGTAAAGTAACTAATTACTTTTGGGAAAAAGTAATCAGTAAAGTAACGGGATTACTTTCTTGGACAAGTAATCAGTAACTAATTACTTTTTCCAAGTAACTTGACCAACACTGGTTACCACCGTGACATCATGTCACATGTCCTTACAAGATCTCGGGAGACTGCGTCTAAAGGCTGGCTTACATTGCACGATTTTGGTCTGTTTTAACAGTCGCCGACTACTTTTCCAAAATCGGGCGGAAATCTTGCCAGTTGTACTAGAATCTCGGCGCGCTCCCGTCATCTAAATCGTTTAGTGTAAGGTGCCAATCTTAGAGGTTTTAAGTCTGTCGGAGTCAGTCTTTTTCTAGTTTTGCCGTTACGACAATATCAAACATGTTTGATATTATCGTAAGGCTTTTCAGTCGTGGCTCATGCAAATAGTGACGTGAACATTAAAAACCAATAGTGACCTTGGTCGACGAACACGAAAACGGAAGGGGCAAAATAGGCGACAGCTGTAGGCTGTATGATTATTTGTTATTTCATTTCTTATAATTTATTAGTCGGCTATTCTACGTGACAGAACAACTCTATATCTTTTAGTGATGTCACACTATCAAACAATGCTGCAGAAACGCGAAAAAATTACTTTGATATGAGTAGCCTATCATGTGAGTTCCTGTTGATGATGACGTATAGCCTAGTGCACAATGGAAATAATTTGAAGGAATCTAGCAGCAGTCTTGTAAATAGTGACCACAGTCTTTGCAAAATCCTAATCTGAGACTGGCCTGTGACTAGTCTGTGACTAAAAACTCAATGAATTGTCTTTAGATGTGAGAGGGTCTGAGACTGTAGTCTTTCAAAAATCTCTTCCAAATCTTTGCAAAGTCTGGCAATGTAAGGTAGGCTTTAGCTCAGCCAGCGCAGTTGGTTTTTTTTTTATTTTTTATTTATTTGTTTATTTGTCAGGGACAATGCAGCGCACATTATTACATACATAGCTATCACAGTCAATGCCATAACAATGTCTGTAGATGTGTTACATAAAAGGTTTCTAGCCAGTTGGCTAATTTGCAACCCCAGTCCCTGGTCAGACCTTTCTAAAAAACATGTTGTAGTCTAAAAGTAATCTAAAAAGTGTAGTATATGTGTGCAAACACCTCTCTATACATATATAGACCAACAAAAGATCAAGGTAATTTTAGTGTTCATACCCTGACCATACACAACAGAATAACCACAACATACAAAGGAGCATCACAACCAGTAAGTCACATAACATAACCCCCAGACACCCAGCTGCCCACATACTCTCACTTATATGGACAGACAGTCACAACATACCCCAATACACTAACACAGACAGCAAATCACATACAATACAACCCCCAGATATACCTAGCCGCCCGCAAACTCTCACCAATGCGAACAGCCAGTCACACACACACACACACACACACACACACACACAAACACACACACACACACACACACACGCACACACACACCCCAGACAGCAAAACATCACATCACATAAGACACAGTCCCCAGATACCTAACCGCCTGCAAACTCTCACCAATGCGAGCAGCCAGGCATCAACAGACAGTACAGTAAAACATAGACAATAGAGTGTGCGTGTGTGTGTGTGTGCATGCGTGTCCTAGTGGCTGCAACCCTGATTTACTTTCAGCCAGTGTTTTACCTTACTGCTAAATGTTTTCAGTTCAGTTTGTGTTTTTAGTTCTATTGGTAAGTCGTTCCAAAAGCGGGTTCCTATTACTGAGAAACATGACTGGCCAAATGAGGTTTTGCGCCCCTCTACTGTGCAGTTACCACCCACTGCTCCCCTTGTGGCCACGCTCCTTGCATTTGATTTTGTGACAAATGGACAGAGTACAGAGGGCGCTAAATTGTTTGCGCATTTGAAAATTAATTTTAGAAAAGAAAACTTAATAAAACTGTCAAAACTTAATAACTTATATTTTTGTAAAATGAAACAGTGATGTGATGTTACTGGTTTCTGGTCCATTATTTTCAGTGCCTGTTTGTATAATGATGTGACTGGTTTGACGGTTGTCTGGGAGGCTTGGCCCCATACAGTAATACAGTATGATAAGTGAGAGAGTATCATTGCATGAAAAAACAACAGAGCTGCCTTGACCGGGATATGATGTCTTATTATTCTGAAGCAATTCAGGTTAGTCCGAACGGTCTTGCAGAGTTTCTTGATGTGTTTTTTGAAATTAAGTTGTGAGTCTAAAATAATACCTAAAAATGTAAATTCATCGACTTCCTCTATAGCCTCTTGGCCTATTTTAATGGTGCATTTGGCTTTACCTCTAATAGAGAAGCACATAGAGACAGTCTTTTTTTTAAAGGGATAGTTCGGGTTTTAAGACACGAAGTTATATGGGTTCCCCGTCAGCAACGTTGTGCATCAGCACTGACTTACCCCGCAACAGCGTCCTGTGAGCCGAGATCCAGCCGGTTTTTGATGCTGAAGAAAGTAGTCCGGCAAGTTTCTGGGGTCACGAAAGTAAAGTGTTTTTCTTCTCAAAACCATATGCGTTCAAAAGAGTGATATATTTGCACCACAAAAACGTTGTCCAGGAAAAATTCAAACCTCGTTATCACTTACTTATTTTTCGCGATTCCTATCACTGCGCGCTACTGACAGCTGGACAACGTTTTTGTGGTGCAAATATATCACTCTGTTGAACGCATATGGTTTTGAGAAGAAAAACACTTTACTTTCGTGACCCCAGAAACTTGCTGAAGAAAATAGTCCGGCATCAAAAACGATCAAAAACCGGCTGGATCTCGGCTCACAGGACGCTGTCGGGGGGTAAGTCAGTGCTGATGCACAACGTTGCTGACAGGGAACCCATATAACTTTGTGTCTTAAAATCCGAACTATCCCTTTAAGCAACTGCGCTGGCTAAAACCCACCCCAATGACGTCAGTTCAAAGTTGTGATAGGGCCGTTTGGAAGAATCTCCCCATGACGAGTATGATGGGTGTCTCGTTCTGCCTCCTTACCCAAGACTCTAGAGCGGACCAAGACGGATCAGTTCAACTGCACTAAAACCAGCGTCTGGGATGACGCTGGAGCTTATCCCTGTGCTCCATCTTGCTCTGTTCTAGAATCTGCTAAAATGAACAGAAATCGAACGGATACCTTCTTATTTGTGATTTCTGGAACAGCGGTAGGCTAGCCTACTGAAAACGTGAGGATACTCTGCTATTTTATGCTGTTGGTTAAATATATACACACGGAAAACACTTGACTTCTCGAAAATCTGCGCAGATCTGACTTGATGTGATGCATGCTGGGTTAAACACAGTGCACACTGGGACAGACGAAATGCAAACTGGTTAGAAATCATGTCCGACTTCTTGCAGACGCCGGTGGGAGTTACCACCGTGACATCATGTCACATGTCCTTAAAATATCGCGGACGTCTGCGTCAGCCTTTCCTTGGCGCAGTCTGGCGCAGTTGACTTTTCAGCGACTGCACAGGCTGAAACCCACCCCAATGACGTCAGTTCCAAGTCGTGATAGGGCCGTTTGGAAGGAATCTCCCCATGACGAGTATGACAGGTGTGTCGTTCTGCCTCCTTACAAAAGACTCTAGAGCGGACCAAGATGGATCAGTCCATATATTAGGAACAGGGACGACGCTGGAGCTTATCCCAGTGATCCATCTTGCTCTGTTCTAGAATCTTTGCTCCTTACGTTAGAATGTGCTAAAATGAACTGAAATCGAAGGGATACCTTCTTATTTGTGATTTCTGGAACAGCGGTAGGCTAGCCTACTGAAAACGTGAAGATATTCTGCTATTTTATGCTGTTGGTTAAATACGGAAAACACTTGATATTTAATTAATGCAGGCCTGTTAACTGTATGACAACAGCGGTTTATTTTCATATAATTTTTTTTCCGTCAGTCATCATGCTCATTTTAATGAGTAAAAAATAAAGTTATACTATATTTAATACAAAATCCCGCGATATCTCCCGCGAGGTCTCCAGCGAGGCCTCCCGCGAGTGAAGTCAGGCACACGGCAGCTCAGCTGGACTGTCCGGGGCCAGCTGCGTGAGATATTCGCCCCACCCGCTAAGACTCTCAAGCTCACGTTGACGTATGAAGCCAGCCTAAGTCAGCCGCAGCTCATCGTGAACGAGCCTATTAGGCTCGTTCGTCTTCTCGAAAATTTGCGCAGATCTGACTTGATGTGATGCATGCTGGGTTGAACACAATGCATACTGGGAAAGACGAAATGCAAACTGGTTAGAAATCATGTCCGACTTCTTGCAGACGCGGTGGGAGTTACCACCGTGACATCATGTCACGTGTCCTTAAAATATCGTGGGAGACTGCGTTTGCCTTGGGCGTCTGCGTCTCTGGGCATACAATTTTTTCAATCGCAGTATTCAGCTGCTCATACTGTACGAGTGAATTCGCAGGGGCAGCTCACGATTCCTGTTCTCACACTAAACGATCCGATGGTCGGATGCGATCTGACTGCTCACACTGTACGTCCATATCCAACTCGTCGAACTCTTTTATCTGGAACTTTATCAGCTGTGCTGTCATGCGGCTCCGTGTTGTCTAATTGCTTTCAGTGTTGCCAGGTCACCCGAGGAGAAAAAAGCAGCAGGTAATAAAAGGCGTGTTCAAGTTCAACTCCAAATGACCTCTTGCAGCAGCGAGAGCTGCCGGTGGCAGCAGGGGAGGGGATACAAACGCTGCTATGAAGTTGTACACTCTCTACTTCCCGTAGTCTAGACTTGACCATGTGACGAATCACAAGGCACGGACCCGCACGGACCCTTGTGGATATGAGGAGGCATCTAAACACCTGCACATACGTCAGGGATGTAAAAGCCAATTAGGGCAAAGACCTGACGTCATGAAGGCAGGGTCTAGGCTCCGCTGCGCTCCGCAGTACCTCTAAAGTTGCTGCTCCGCTGCGAAGCAGCTGCCTGGCCACGCCTTGCTCCCGCGATAAGTTGAGGCCATGTGATACCGACTGCCGAGTCGAAAACACACCCATCTAGACCATCGTGGACAGATTTTTAACCACGTGCATCTTGTGCTGCGCAGTTTTTGTGCTGCGCAGCCATCTTGAACGCGCCTAATGACACAACCCCAAAAAGTTATAGCATCCCCTCCACGAACCCCTGTTACATTTCTGGGGTGGTCATATAGGCTGCGTTTAGACTGCAGATCGGATATGCTCAATTCCGATTTTGTGCTCATATCCGATTTTTTTGATTGCATGTTTACATCTACTTTCGCCAGTGACCCAAATCCGATCATGTGTGTTTACATTTGCCAGACACTTGAAGTGGCCCGCATGCGCATGGGCTAAAAGTTTCTTGTAGGGGAGAACCAGCACAATCGTAACACTTTTTTATTTTCTCAGTTCAAACTAGCTTTACACAAAGACGATAGCCTTGAGAGCAGTGAAACTTGACCAGAACAGAGTCATACATCTCTACTCCATGAAAGTTGAAACAGAATGTAACAAATATGTTGCAGTTTGTTAATAACTTAACTTAACAGTGACATGTACCTTTGTTCCAACCTACGCAGCCATTAAAAAGTGCGGTAGGCTACAGTTGTAACAGTATAGCGTCATGGTTGTAACAGTGCTAAAATCGTGAATCCTATAACATATTTTAACACAAAACACTGCTGGCTTAAACAAAGAACATCTGTTTTCATATATAATCAACAAAAAAAGGTCCAAATGTATGACTGTTAAAAGCTAGTTGTATGAGTGATTAGCCATGGCAAACCGTATTATAGCTAGCTCACAATAACCTTTAAATAGGCTTATTTTGGTCCTATCGACTTGATAAAACCTGTTAATATAGTTGATGAACTGCTTATTTCTTACATGTCTGAAGCAATTGGTCCAACACTGATATTTGAAGTTGCTGTGTTAACTTTCATTGGGTGTGATCGCGGCACATAAAAATAATCCATAACTCGCAATCATAATTGCTCGCAACATGCGCGATAAAATCAGTTAATTTTGCCAGTGACGGGTGTTACAGCTAACTCTTTTACTGTCTATGCAACTAACCCGCACAGGTCTAGGTCATGTTTTTTATTTTCATTTAATTGCATTTGCTGTGACTATATAAATCAAATGGCACTCATGTTAACTTGAAACAGATCGAGGGACTGACGAAATGAACGACATGTGATTGAAGTCTACACATTCAAATTTCATGAAGCAAAGTTTAAAAAACAGAACTGCAGTTGCAGTTTTAAAAAATAGGCTAATAGCCTACAAATCGCGATGCTTGAATTTGGCACTTTTTTGCTTAATATCTCTGGTTGGCAGGCGCGTAGGAACGTAGTAGACCTAAGCATTGGGGGGGACAAGAATGAGTTCCGTTGCGCGCGCAATTTTTTTATATTAATAAATAAAGGGGGCGAATTATAAGTCACATAAGAGATAAACAAACCCTATTGCTGAAGTTTTAATGGCCCTCTGTAAGATGCCGCTTTGAAAATATGTATTTCAGTCTTTTTGTTAACCTATTTGGAACTGGGAAGAACATCTGCACATAGGCTGTTCAGAACACATTTCTTCCCTGAAAACGCACATAGCTAGTCTGTAGGACAACTGACTCCCCCAATGCTTCCCTTTACGTGGTTGCATAAACGTTGCTTAAATGAAAATATGTTTCTTCTTCTTGACTTTTCATATGCCATCTAAGTAAATTTTATGTCAGCTGACAGATGGATGCGCGTTTTGGGCACAATGAATGGGTTTGCCCTTAGTTTAAATGGAGACGCAGGGAGAGCGCGCTGTGGCTATTGTTACCTGTATGCAGCCAGCTCAACAAAGTAACGTGGTTAGAAGATTCCTGTATGCTGCATTGCCGTGACCATTTCCTTGTGGATTTTTCTCATTGGAATACAGCTAATGAACACGAAAGCTGAGATTGCCTTGCGCATCAGTGTTGGAACGATACTCAAACTGTGAGATAAACATTGTTTTTCGTGTCTGGGAGATCTCGTTGTCGTTTTTGACTGTCGGCTTCTTATGTTTATTGTTTGGACGTATGGACACTGAACTTTGAGGGGGTGTTTGTTTGTGCATTATGAAGCTTTGTGTTAATTAGTATTTGTCGGGCCTTCACCTCAGCGCGTAAGTTGCGCGCTAGGTGGCCACGAACGAACTCATTGCTTAATTTGTGACAAAATACAGTGAGTAGCCTATTCATCTTTCATTTGTGTTTTTTCATTTGTTAGATACTGTTGCATGTTTGACGTAGTTTGTAAACAGGCATTCTGCCCGTTTATCTTAAGTCAACCGAGGCCTTCGGTTGCTCATATCCGCCCGTAACCTTATGTGCGTCGTGACAGTGTGTAGATTATAATAAGGGGCAAATTGTTACACATTTAATTTTAAAAGTATAGCCTATAATAGGATGAATAAAGTGTATGGACTTGCTAAATCCAGGTAACCAGATAATTAGGCTATGTGCCACGTCCGATTTCGCAAGTGATAAGCCTACATTTAAAAGCGACAGCCATAAGACTATATTTAGGCTATCGTAGACTACTGTATTCACCCACAATAGGCTATCCTCTTAACTATTTCGAAAAGAATGAAAGAAGGCCGTACACTAAATATTTGGACTGAGAGAGGAGCCTACATTAGCTTTCAGACACTCAAGGTGAGGAAGTGCTCCATGCTGCATTATTGAGACGGGCTTCGTTTCGGGAAACATTCTTAAAACACAATGTAAAATACCTCCGATGCGCAGCGATAGCTATAGTTATGGGGCCGTAACTCAGGAGGATATAATTGAGCTAAGTAATCAACAACATCTGTACTTTGCAGCGTTTTTCTTTCGGGAGGGGGTCCAACATTGGGGGTGTCCCGACCCCCGCGGTTCCTACGCGCCTGGGTTGTAGGCTATTTACAGTAGACCATTCATATTTGGATGGCTATAGGCCTACGATTGTAGATAATTAGGTAGGCTACAAATGTTTTATTGTCAATACATGGTCTACGGAAACGTAATAGTCTATCAAAGTATCAAATAGGGCAACTTTTAACACGCTCCGAGTCCGCCAGCGCGCCCACTTGGAATTGTAACCTAACGTCACCAGGCGCAAAATTGTCACAGATTAATGACGTGTGGGACGCATTGCACTGGAATATCCGATTTGTCTGTTTAGACTGTAGACACATGCACACAAATCCGATCCATATCTGATTTAAAACCACATACGAAAGGGGCCTGTATCCGATCTGAGGAGATCGGAATTCATGTGTTTTTTTTCTGTTTACACTGTCGTGGCACAGATCGGATACGTGCCACATGAGAGCAAAAAATCGGATTTGGGTCACTTCAAGCTGGCAGTGTAAACGCAGCCCATATAGAGGAGCCTAGTGTGTCGACACAGCTGCATATAGCCTAGGTTCAAAATGCCCTCTGTGTAGGCTACGTGTATGCTGCATGCAACCGGCAACTTCACACAAAATCAAGCCCAAGTCACTTAAAATAAGCAGAATATGGTAACACGTTTGTTTTATTGTTCGTATCTGTGTTCGCGCATGTGTAGTGTGACAGGTTCAGGTAAATCGGCTCGTAACAGTGCTTCAACAGTGCGATAGACTCACGAGGGGCGACCAGGATTTCAAACAGGTTTGATATTCTCCCGATCGATCGGGAGGTGGTCGTGAGGTAGTAATCTCTTCTCGTTACCCCATGTATACTACACGATGCGAGACGCACGACTGAGCCAAAATTCGGCCCGATCCCCAAAATAGTCGCACGACTCAAAAATCGTGGCAAAATGGGCCAAAAATCGCACAGTGTATGCTAGTGCTGTGCGATATGGACAAAAAGTTATATCCCGATATAGGCAATTCTATACCACGATAACGATACAGTATATATCCGGATATAGAATTTCTACTTAAAATTATATATTTACTTCCACACATTAATGCAAATTTTTCTAATCATTTCTAAACATTTTTTTTTTAACAGTTGTGGTTGTGTACAGTAGGTGTAATTAAGTGCCTGTCACTTTAAGAAATACGTGAGAGAAAATAATGACGCTAAACCCAATAGTAAGCCTAAATGATCTAAATGCCATAGCCTAGATTGGTTAGCCACACACATTTGAGAGATGCAAGTGAGCAAATCAACTTGATATTAGCCTATACTTGTGTGTTACAATAGCATCACTTAAACTAGCAGCATGTCTCGCACTTCTGCGCATACCAGTGTGTGTGAGGGGGGGAAAGACGCACAGCCACAGGCTAGCTTTTAGGGGAGACCTGCCTTGCGCGCACCGCCTCTTCAGAAGAACACAGTCATTCTTAAACGTATTGTAAAGTAGGCTAACATTAGGTGTTGTGACATTTTTAATTTCAGGGTATTGCAATACTTTTGTTGTATCGGTGCGTTCATAGAACATGTTCATTTTTCTGTGAACGCTGAACTGAACGCAACACATTTGTAAATACTGAATTTGAACGTGAATTCGCTCGGATTATGTGAAATGAACGACGAATGTCACTGTTGATGTCCAATTAAACGTTACGGAATTTATTTTGTCTTGAGAAGTCGAGTGACACTATCTGCTGGCAATTTAGAAACAGTATGTCGTTGTCACACTCACTGCCCACGGGCGCCACTCCTAAACTACAGCTTTGCACTACCTTACTACATACCAAAGATCATAGAGCGCTCCGCTCTAGAATCTTTGCTACATACCCATGATCACGTTACGCATGATGCATTGTACACAGAACCGCTGCTATGTGAATGCAATCGCGGAAAGATTCTGCACTTGTCAGTGATGATAGAGGGATGCATAACGTGTTCAAAGAGCCCTACAGTATGTCACTGAACAGTTCCATCGCTGCAGGTAATGCAGCAGGCAGCCTCCTCCATACTCCCGGTGTAAAAACTACACTCTTCCGCTGTCAGGCATGCACAGCTGACGCATTTAAATGATTAATTATTAATAAATGCGCGGCCGCATTTATTCGGCGTCGGTATCTGCCATAGACCTAAAAGAAATGTATCTGCCCAGCGAAATAAAGCCAATTTACGGACATACAACAACAGGTGGCTGTAGCCTATATTCCATCAGAAACAGATTTTCATTCAAATGAACTGAATTTGAACTAGTTCAAAAATAAAAATGGTGAACTATAAACGTGAACAGTTCACTTTGCACGTGTGTGAACTGAACTTTGAACTAGTTACTGAAGAGTGTGAACGTGCACAACACTGATGCCCAGAATTTGCGCAGTTGATTTCTCAGCGACTGCACAGGCTGAAACCCACCCCAATGACGTCAGTTCAAAGTCGTGATAGGGCCGTTTGGAAGGAATCTCCCCATGACGAGTATGACCGGTGTCTCGTTCTGCCTCCTTACCAAAGACTCCAGAGCGGACCAAGATGGATCAGTCCATATATTAGGAACAGCACTGTAGCCAGCGTCTGGGACGACGCTGGAGCTTATCCCTGTGATCCATCTTGTTCTGTTCTAGAATCTTTGCTCCTTACGTTAGAATGTGCTAAAATGAACAGAAATCGAAGGGATACCTTCTTATTTGTGATTTCTGGAACAGCGGTAGGCTAGCCTACTGAAAACGTGTGGATATTCTGCTATTTTCTGCTGTAGGTTAAATAGATACACAGGAAAACACTTGGTATTTAATTAATGTGCTACAATGCAGGCCTGTTAACTGTATGACAACAGTGGTTTATTTAAACACATCATATCAATTTAATTCGTCAGTCATCATGCTCATTTTAATGAGAAAGAATGGAAGTTATAGCCTACTGCAGGCTATTTAATGCACACAAAATCCCGCAAGGTCTCCCGCGAGTAACTTCCAGGTAACTTCAGGCACACACATCCAGGGCCAGCTGCGTCTGACATTCGCCCCTCCCGGCTAGAGTCTCAAGCTCACATTGACATATGAAGCCAGCCTAAGTCAGCCGCAGCTCATCGTGAACGAGCCTATTATAAGAACTGGAGAAAGTGAACAAGTCCTGCCCCCATTCATTTCAATGGGAATGCTAGGCTAGTGAAAATTGCCAAAATTGAACGATTTTTTCAGGCTTCAACATGACGTTTCAAGGGGTTTGTTTCCGGTGCCATTTTACTTAGCCAATAAAGTGCCAGGTTACTTATTGACGTAAGGTACAGAAGTAAGCTAGGACAGCTCGTGCCCACACTAAGCTTGTGCATGAGCTGAGAGTGGAACAGCCACCAATCAGCATAAGGAGAAATGGCACCGAACATTAAGTATTTCTGGAAAATGGCCATGAGGAAGTGCCTTCCTAATTGCTAATCAGTCTAATCCTGACCCCCTGGGTTGCGCCCATGAAAAACAGGTTATTCTGCTACTGCTATTGACACTTGTTTTGAGCTTCTGATTGGCAGCACCTGTGAGCATGGGCCCTACTACAGCTACAGTCAGTAATCAGAATTCCGTGTTTGTTTGATCTGGATAGGGCCCTTGTGATAGGGCAATTTCAGTTGGTGCACTAAGTTGCAGCACTATTTGGAGTGAGCCCTTGTACCATCTCCCAACTGAAGGCCAAGTTCCATATAACGGGGAAGTCAAAGACAGGCCGCAAAGTGGAATGCCATCACACAGCAGTGATTGGCCAGGCTGGTGACCAGCATGAGGAGGAGGTGCTGTTGGGGCTGTGTATGGTTCTTCCTCACGCTACTGAGGCTCCTGTTTGTGAAATGAATAAATTGTTAAATTGCCAATATGTCTTGTTTCTTCAAACTTCAATCATCCAATCCACCATGATGTCACGGTGGGAGTTACCATGTCACATGTCCTTAAAATATTGCGGGCGTCTGCGTCTCTTTTTCCTTAGCGCAGTTGATTTTTCAGTGACCGCACAGGCTGAAACCCACCCCAATGACGTCAGTTCAAAGTCGTGACTCGTGATAGGGCCATTTGGAAGAAATCCACCAAAACAGTGGCAGAATAACCTGTTTGGCATTGGCAGAGAAGATTTTCATGGGCGCCACCCACATACTGTACTCAGCTCTGCTGCTCCTTTCCCAACTGCATGTTCCTAACAAATGGGGCACTTGAAAGGTATTGAAAGGGAACTGAACAGGCATTGTAAGGCAAAAAAAAAACATTGTTACCGGAAATAATCTATCAAACAGAAATGTCCTTACTTTTTGTGCTAATCATCGGTGTGTAGGCAGATGGAGTCTCATCTCAATTATCATCCTCACTAGATTATCATAATTTCCCAACTATGCAGTCTATACATTGGTTTTGCTAAATTTCAGCTATGAGGTTAATACACAGAGGCAGTTAATATGGTATTAATATGGTTTTGTTTATTTTAACTTGCATAATACTGTCCTGCAGCTCATACACAATGCGGCTAATGCACAAATGACTGTAGATTAGATAAAGATAGGAACAAAACTTGCGTCAAGCTTTTCACCACGATGCACTAGTTGTAAAATAGGGTCATGAATCTGTACATTAATTTGCTCATCTCCCAGTTGTCATGGTGAATAGTATGTGTCTCAATGTTGATTCTACCCTACAGCTTATAAGAAACTGCTCCAATAAACATAATGGAACATCCAAAGCAGCTTCTTCCTGATTTCAACATGCGCTACCGTGGGAAACAAAATGCCCCAAAGGGAACATCTGATGCTGAGAAGGATGACCTACCTGAATTTGAACCTTTTAAAGGAGCACTACCTCGTGGACCTATCACATCAAATGATCAGTATGGTATGCCATGCATTATAGTGCATGTACTATATGCATTTGTGTGTGTGTGTGTGTGTGTGTGTGTGTGTGTGTGTGTGAGGGGCAGAGAGAAAGAAAGAGAGAGGTAAATTGTTTGATTGAAGAACAATAGGCATGGTAGCACTTTCTTTATAGATCATCATAATTTTGTTGGTGTCTTTCTAGCTGACATTGTGCAGACAATAACATTGCATATCATGGATTGATAGTGGGAAAATAGCCTGAGGTTTATAGGCCTACTATTATTACATTTAAGTGACAGTGTCGCAAAGAGTGGAATCAAGATGTCAGACAAAACTGATCTAAAAATGCAACTAATTCAGTACAGCTTGAGTATCGTTTCCTTTTTTCGTGCAAGCAGGCTTGAAATTGGTGAAGTTGGACCTGCACAAGAGTGTAAATACCAGGGAACATCGGACCGACAAATTTAAACATCATGATCTCATCATACGGCGGGGTCAGAAGTTCACAATGACACTCACTTTCAACCGTCCATACGATGTTTCTACAGACTATGCCATGTTGGAGTTTGTAATTGGTAAGTTTCGTTGTTCTATCATTATTTTCGACTAGAGGACCGCTGAAAAAATAATGACCGCTGTCAATGGCAACAGAGTTTGTGCTTCTAATTCTACTAGGTCTTTCATATCACTCTGCAGCAATGGAATTTGATTGAAAGTGAAAGTCAGGTAGTAAGACATTGCCATGCCTGAAACTGTCCAGTGCTACCTGTGAGGCAAACTATTTATTTTGTTAGCGGAAACCACGACACGGTAGCCATGCAAGTCATTGCTAAATACACATTGTGTTAAGTTTCTTTTCTCGTTTTGGCAAGTAGCCGTATAATAAGCGGGATAATGTATAGAATGGTGGTCATTAATCGGAAAATAAGTACCTTCAAGGCAAAACCAGGTTAATGATCAGCATTCTATGCATTATCCCTTAGATAAAAGTGGTAAAAAGTAGGCTATAAGCCTAAAATAAAAATGCATAAAATATTAATAATAAAACAATAAAATTACATTTACTTAAAACAGGTACAATTTGACATAGTTGATTACAGATCTGAATTCATTATAGGTAAGTAGAGAGTTAAGTTTATATATCGCATTGAAGATTATTCCAGGAAGTAGGGGCACTATAACAAAAGGCAGAATTTCCCAACTCAGAATGGATATGAAGAACCTTGAGCATCAAACAGTCATTTGATCTGGTCTGATAGGGACCAGAATTCAAAACAAGCATGCTTGAAACATAACTTGGTAGTTTCTCAACAATACCTTTCTAAATAAATAGATACCAATAAGTATCTCCTCTCTGTCAAAGACGTTTAATCTAGCCCACCCCGGACATGCACGGAGATTTTGGAGGGCAGGGGCTCATAACTATATCCAATTGTGTAAAATGTAAAATGTCATTGTGAAGACTTGATATGGTTATGTGTCTGTTGCGTGCGCGACTCGGGGAAGTGAAAGCAGTTCTGTATAGATATGGCAAGTTTTCATGGTAACCATCGGCGCAGCTGTAGCTGATTGTGAAAGCCGAAAAGAAATAGGCCTAAGTAATGGCGAACGTTTAAACTATGTTTGCCATGGGTAGTGGACAAAAAACACTAAAATAAAACAATAGCCTATAAATATATGTAGTGTGTAATGGACACGGTTGGACATTAAGAGTTATTTCAGCAATACGAACATTTCTCGTCGCACTACGCACGCAGTTCAACCTATTCAGTAGTAGACTAGGCCTTCTGGTAAGAATAAAAACTACTTTTAGCCCTGGACCTATAGGGGATTGTTTCCCCCAATAAACTGTGGGGAAACATATAAAAACTGACATGCGGTATCTAACTTAGGATGACTGCATGACATATAGGGTTTCCCCCCAGCGCATTGACTACGTCCCCGGAAAATAAATAAATAAAACCGCCCAAAGCCAGCAGTTTTAATATAAGTCCATTCTTCTCTGTCTCATTATTCGCGGACTAAGTGGAGCTAAATTAAGTTATTAAGTTATTTGTCTGTTTTATGGCCTAGAAGGTTGTATTTGGTATCTGTGGATAGCTCTAGCTCTCCTCTTTTATCTGACATGTAAGCCATATCTTTTTGACCACGGTTTCACGAGTAAATCAAACGAAAGTAGCGGTAGCCAAAGCTATATGACATTCTTATTTGTTTGTCACTTCGTCTGTTTTTATAACACAAAAGGATCGATGTGTTTGTATCAATGGAAAGCTCTGTTTCTCCTCTTTCATTTGATATGCGTGTTATGTCTGTGTGATGCCTGGTCCCGGAGTAATTCAAGCGAGAGCAGTGGCTTTGTGGGTGAACGCAGAGCAATATAGACTGTAAATATGATATACTTTGATTTAAATTCATGATTTTATTTTATTTTCATACTTGATCGTACAGACACGTGTCTAGTCTCGTTGGAAAGCCCCAGTTCTGCTCTGTCATAGGTCTCATCTCGCTGTGACTAATAATTGCGGAGCAATGTAACAGAGAAGAATGGGTGTGTTTTTTGACGCACTGTGCGTCCGTCGGGCTCATAGGGTCCGTTAAATTGACTTGGAAAAAAATAGGATTTGTAAACTGTCGGAATGGGGGTACTAAAATGTGTCGGATTGTCAGCATGTCGAAATAGCAGCATGTCGAAATAGAGGCATGTCTAAATGGAAGCATGTCGTAGTGATGGCATGTCTGAGTGGCAGCATGTAACCGGAAAGTAAACAGAATTTTGTTTCAGCCCCCTCCCATTGAGAACAACGGAGTCTGTTTGTCCATTTCTTTTAGGTCTATGCATAGAACATTGCTCGATTGTTGATGTTGTTACCGTTAAAACCGTCTATAGTATTAAAAAGTGTAAAAGGTTTGAATGAAGTTTCTAAGTTAAACGGTGCACAAAAAAGTGTATGGAAAAAGTGGTAAGTGGAATAATAATAAGAAGTAGAAGAAGCCTAGGAAAAACAGTGTGCATTTTCATGCACTGTAATAATAAGAGGAAGCCTATAGGAAGAACTGTTTGAAAAGCAGAAGTCACCAGTAGAATGATGTTAGATATCCCTGCAGCTCAGTATGCAGTATCTCAGTCCTTGAAGAATATTCAAAGATATAGTCAGCAGGATCTCTACTAATAATCTCGAATAGGCTACCATATTCTACTTTCTCTTGATGTAGAGCATACCAGAAAGTTGCTTTGCGATTAACGCTGGTTCGACATAGGCATCATTACCAGCAGAATCAAGGACAACAGGTCCATGATAGCCTGATTCTCGCAGCATTGCGTAAGTGGAGAAGATGATAGTGTTGAGATGATAGTGTTTGCCTCAGACTGGTGAAAGCAGAAGTTCTGTATTGGTTGCTGGGTTGACAAGTTAGTACAGTGGGGGCCACCAGAGTAAACTATCTCTGCATCAACAGTTTGTGCAATGTCAGTCAGGTAGCCTCATATCAATTTTTGTAGATGCCCCATGTTACTTACGCTACAAAGCAATGTGTTAAATGCTTTAGCCTTGACCTTGAGGAGGAAGTGTTGCAGGAAGTATCCAAGTTCACAAGACATGTCATCTGTGGTCACAAGAGTACCACAAGAGTAGCACCATGGCAGAGGCAGGTGCAGTGAAGTGGAAGAGCATGAAAAATAGATCATCTATCAGTCTCACCCCAGATGAAGATAGCTTGTGCCAACGCTGCCTCTGTGACAACTACTTGGCATATCTAGTACGCCATCCCTCCCTGAGCACCATCCCATGCCAATCAGACATGGATGGGAGTTGGTGGATGGTCATTGTCGCCCTGTCCGCAACACAATACCTGCTCTTCCAACTCATCTACCTGCATTAAGGGCAGTTGAAGACAGCACGGAAGATAGTAGTGCGAGTATGATTGGGAAGAAAATGAAAATGATGATGTGCAGAGTAGAATTTCATCAGATAGTGGTGATTCAGAGTCTAGTGAGGCAGAATGCTCTGATTCGGACTAATCTTCTATTACTTTAAACTTCTTGGATGGTGGCCGTCTTGGGTTTTGGGGTCAGAACAATGTGTTAATGTCAAAAGGATGTCAAAAACACAATCCTTATGGTCAATTTACCACAAAAAATGTCTTCATGCATCATTTTAGGTGCTCTGGTTTTTATATATCTTATACATGATTGTGTCAAGTTTGCCTAACAGGGTTAATTCATCAGGCTTTATGGAAAAGTATAATTGTGTATCATCTGCATAAGAATGGAAATGAATGTAATGTTTCCTAATTTAAGAACCATGGGGAAGCATAATGCAGGGAAAATAAGAGGGGCCCCAGTACTGAGCCTTGAGGCACTCCATATTTTATCATAATCTGGGTAGATGGTTCGTTATGGACCAGTACAAATTGTCGACAGTTGGTAAGGTATGATCTTAATCAAGTGAGTGCTGAGTCTTGGATGCCTATGGTATGTTCAAGCCTATCAAGTAGTATGTCATGATCTATGGTGTCAAAGGCAGTGTTTCTTCTAAACGTCACATTTTGCCTTCCCAGATGGTGGCCATCTTGGGTTTTGGGGTCAAAACAATGAGCTAATGTCAAAACGATGTCAAAATCACAATCCTTATGGTCAATTTACCACAAAAACTGTCTTCATGCATCATTGTAGCTGCTCTGGTTAAAAAGTTCATTTGTGTATTAAAAATGATGTTTTCGCTCTACCAGATGGTGGCCATCTTGGATTTCAGGGCCAAGATGATGTCTAAATCTCAAAATGAGATGTATAGGGTGTATAGAAGTCAAATCAGTCAACAAAATATATTAGAATAGTCACGGAATTACTATACTATGTTATTTTTTGTGATTTTTCTGCATACCATACATTGACCGCCATTTTGAATTTTGGCACTAAAAATGATGAAAAAAATTGGAAACAGGTTGTTTTGTATTCAATGGGGTCCTAGCAAGTAAAAAAACACTAGTTGCAAAAATCTATATGAATCGTTTCTAAAATAACACAATTCCCCTCACTACTCTTTCCAGAAAAATGGCTGATCATCAAAGCCCACATTTGTAGGATTCTTTCACACACTCATTGGGCCTTTTTAGTCTCTTATAGTATAGTCAGAGCACCACAACACCCGACTGTGGGTTCTTTTTTACTTGAAAGGTAAAACTAAATGGCCATGAATGTAGTTTTGTTTCCAGTGGTACTGTAGTATTACAATATGTACAATACTTTTTCTTGGCTCTTGGTTTCAAATACAGCCCCAACTGTTTGGACTATGGTTTGGAGAGAGAAAAGAAGATCAATCACATATCTAATACCTCTTTTTTCCTGTCACATGTTTTTATTTTACTGTAAGAGGTTGTGACAATCAATCAATCATTGTATATTTTTATCAAGCCTTTGAAGGGAATTGTTTTAATGTCTAGCCCCATCATTTTACAGGTAAAAACTCCCGCTCTGGCAAGGCTACCTATAACATTGTGCTTCTAAACAAGTGTCCATATCCAGATGATTGTAAGAATATGTGGGAGAGAGGGGAACTCAATCTGACATATAACAGAATTAGTGTGGACATAACACCTTCAGCAAAAAGCATTGTCGGAAAATATCACGTCTATCTGACTGTGTCGGTACCTCATTGGGGAAAACAACGGACAGACCTCGAAACAGACATTTATGTCCTGTTCAATGCATGGTGCCAAGGTAAGATTTAAAATTATTTAGATTCTTAAGAGTCATTAAGAATTAAATATTCATCATAATTGTAGCCATAGTCCATGGTATATTCATTCTAATCTCAAACTAGATCAAAACAAGTATTTGTCATGCTGTATTGTTTGTATTTTACTGTAGATGATGACGTCTTCTTGAATGATGAAGCTCAGCGGAATGAATACGTTCTCAATGAACGAGGAATAATCTTCAATGGAGAGACTAACCATGTATCCAGCAGGCCATGGGACTTCGGACAGGTAAAAACAGCCATTCAAATATTACTTAAATTTTTAGTGCCAGCATTCAGTGCATTTTCATTCCAGAGTCTCTGATGATGATGACGATGAGGATGATGATCCTACATTTTAGGGTTGATAGAGTTGAATCAAATAGAGTTTAATTAGTTACAAGTGCCTCTAATTCAACTGTAAGGTAAGGAGTTTAAAATTAAAATGAAATAGGTATTTTATTTATTTATATTTTTCATCTACTGTACATAAATGGGGTTGTGGGTTAAGTATTGATCATGGCCTGCCCAACATGTAGCCTGCATCTAAAGCAAATTATTTTTCCAAGCAGTTCAAACATGGTGTTCTGGATGCCTGTTTCCATTGCTTGAACATGTCAGAAATGGTGTTGGAAGATAGAAAAAAAGTTGCTTTGGTAGCACGGAGAGCTTCTCAAATGGTAAGCATGACCTGAGATGAGTAGGATATTTTACACATCAGTTGACAGATGGTTTTAACCAAAGCAACTTATGAGTGAGACACAATGAGTAGAATAGAATAGAACACTTTTTTGATCCCGTAAGGGAAATTCAGTCTGTGCATTTAACTGAATTAGTGAACACACACAGCACACAGTGAACACACAGTGAACACACAGTGAACACACAGTGAACACACAGCGAGGTGAATCACACACTAACCCAGAGCAGTGAGCTGCCTGTCCAACCAGCGGTGCTCGAAGGCAAAGTACCATGAAAAGCCATCATTCCTGGCCAGAAAACATGGTTCTTTCTTCGTTCATATGTAAACCTATAGGCCTAAATCTTGGGCGACCCACTCCACATGTTACGTTGTTGGAGATTTACAGAAAAGAAGAAACCTATTCATACTTTGCAGTCACGTGACTACCATGGATACCTGGCGGGCAAGAAACGCTGCCGGCGAATGACAGCTTAATAAGTACTTTTAAATTAAATAAATAAATGACCCGTCTTATCCAATCACACAACATCTATCTGCCATCCCAAAAGTGTTTGCAGAATTCTGCCGGTAGTCCGTCGGCTCCAGGTGATATGTTGTTTTGCATGCTTTGTAAGGCTTTGATGAGTTCCTCAGGGGTGACGGGTTGTTCTAAAAAGTTTGATTCTTCTGTAATTAATGAGGGAAGGCCCAGATTGTTAATAAAAAGAGTACATTTCAGATGGGGGGGGGGGGGGTCATATGCTTATAATTTCTTATAACATCAATCTATGACATCAATCATGGGAATGTTTACTCAAGAATAGTCAAGATTATGTGAAAACGCCCGGCAAATGTTCTAGGCATGGACAAATGTGTGAAACCGACCCCATTCGTCACAGGTTTCGAGGAAGGACAGATCTTCAAAATCTGAAATGTTTTGATAGGCCAGTTAGCAACAATCAGAATCAGAATCAGTTTTAATGGCCAAGAATACTTACACACTGAATACTCACAAGGTATTTGACTTCAGTAGATGTTAAAACTCTTTGTACATTTAACAAGTAGACATGTAGTAGTGCAATAGATATGTAGTAGTAAACATTCAAACAATAGTAATGCACATAGTAAGACACATACTGTACAATATAAGCAACATACTACTGTTATCATATTGTATGACAGTTGGCATAGGCTATTGACAGATGCCCTAGGGGTGGCCCTTCCTGCATTTTTGTATAAAGAACATATGGAAGGCCCCCATGGCTGTGTTCGCCTTGGGCACTCAAATTGCCAAATCTGCCCCTGACAATAATATACATGTACTGTAGGCACATAGACCTATTACATAATATACAAAATACAAATAAGCATAGCGTCAAGACAAGTACACATGGAGTGGAGTGGATATAAAGTGCCAAAGTAATAGTGCAAATGTATGCATGTAATGTGTGCAAAATGCATATGGGATAATAGGTATGAAATGTAAGGGATAAGTTAGTGAATGGGAAAGGATGGAATGGCCTTACTTAACTGCAGTTCAGTACAGTGATGGCAGAGGGAAAGAAGCTGTTCTTGTGTCTGGTTGTTTTTATGTGCAGGGATCTGTAGCACCTGCCAGAGGGGAGAAGGTTAAAGAGGGAGTATGCAGGATGTGTGGGGTCTTTGATGATTTTTCTCTGCCCACTTCCTGGTCCTACCAGTGTACAAGTCCTGGAGGGAGGGCAGGGGGGCACCGGTGATTTTTTGCGCAGTCTAAATTAGACTATGCGTTGTAATCTGCGTTTGTCCTGTCTTGTGGCGGCCCAAATGGTGATATAAATAGTCACTGTCTCTAAATAGGCTTCACATTCCCTTTTAATTCCTGATATCTTCTGATAAGACTACCGTTTTCATTATAGGCTGTTGCATAGCTTAAAATAAATAGCCCACATTTCACAATATGATGTGCAAATAATGGCCAAGACTCGTAATCAACTAATGTTGTTGTGCTGCATTGACTCTACGTGTCGCCAGCTGACAATTTTAAGTACACTAGCAACCAACATAGCAACCACTTTTTATAGAAAAGTTACTATTTTTATTGCCCTAGCAATAGCCTAGCAACCATATCAAGTACCCTAGCAACCACTTCCATAAAACCACTATAGCAACCACCTTAGTAATCACCATGATTACCCTAGCAACCAACATAGCAAACACATTTTATAGCATACTAATCTCTGTGATTACCCTAGCAATACCCTAGCAACCATCTAAATTACCCTAGCAACCATCATAGCAACTGCTTTATTTAGCATAGCAACCACCATATCTACCCTAGCAACACCGCAGCAGCCATCCCAAGTACCCTAGCAATAACTAAGCAACCACTGCCATAATGTCAACCTTGCACCCACCTTAGCACTCAACCTGATTACCCTAGCAACCAGCATAAAATCCACTTTATACAGCTTAAGGCTGGCTCACATTGCACGATTTTGGCCTGTTTTAACAGTCGGCGACTAAATTTCCAAAATCGGGGAGTTGTACTAGAATCGCGGCGCGCTCCCGTCATCTAAATCGTTTAGTGCAGGGGTCGGCAACCTTTGAGACCCCCAGTGCCAACTTCAAAATTTCTAGTCAATGAGTGTGCCACTATCAACAATAATGGTTAAAAAACACACACAAACAACGGGAATATACTTCTACAAATTTGGAATTTTACTTCACATTGATAATGTGCTAATAAAAATGTTATTATTATTATTATAGCCATGCATAACAAACGAAACGGCCACAACATTTTATAGGCAACAGCAGGCCTATTTAACTAAACCGTGTGGGCTGAGGCTAAAATATCTTGCCTACCAGTCAGTGTGATCCCTGTCCTTGCTTTTCTTGGCTGAGCTTTTTTATCTGGGGTTCGTAGTTTGTCACTTTGTCAGTCTGAGATTTTTTTTTTTTTTTTGCTGCTACTGGTGGCGCGTGCCAGTGATTATGCCTCGGCGTGCCAGCAGTGGCACCCGTGCCATAGGTTGCCTACCCCTGGTTTAGTGTAAGGTGCCAATCTTAGCGGTTGTAAGTCCGTCGGAGTCAGTCTTTTTCTAGTTTTGCCGTTACGACAATATCAAACATGTTTGATATTATCGGAAGTCTTTTCAGTCGTGGCTCATGCAAATAGTGACGTGAACATTAAAAACCAATAGTAACCTCGCTCGAACACGAAACAGGAAGGGGCAAAATAGGCGACAGCTGTAGCCTATATGTGACCATTCAAAGCGAAATCAGTCGTCTTGCGCACAACGTTAGCCTATTTTGAGAAAATCAACAATAACAAACTTCCGAGTTAAAATGTTGAATTTCACGTTTTCGCATAATTTGACTGTATACAGTCTACCGTTTCATATCGTGAACGCATTTCATGGAAAAACATAGGTTTTGACTGTTAAACCTGGCGAAGATTCAACACAGTTGCTGTCATTCCCGTTGTGCACGCGCCGCTTAAAAAGGTGATTTCTCCTCTTCTGGCATATCATGACAGGAGAACCATGTCAACTTTGGATACGGTTATCTTAGCGATAGTTTGTGTAATACCCTCGATATACATCTCGTTGGAAAGCTTAGTTTATGGCCGTTCACGTGAGCATAATAACTTAATTTAGTAAATTTTACCGAAACGACTAGTTCCGCTTTACAGGGTCACATATGATTATTTGTTATTTCATTTCTTATAATTTATTAGTCGGCTATTCTACGTGACAGAACAACTCTATATCTGTTAGTGATGTCACACATCAAACAATGCTGCAGAAACGCGAAAAAAATACTTTGATATGAGTAGTTTATCGTATATGAGTTCGTGTTGATATGTAGTGCACAATGGAAATAATTTGAAGGAATCTTGTAAACAGTGACCCACAGTCTTTGCAAAATCCTAATCTGAGACTGGCCTGTGACTAGACTGTGACTAGAAACTGGATGAATTGTCTTTAGATGTGAGAGGGTCTGAGACTGTAGTCTTTCAAAAATCTTTGTTAAGTCTGTCAAAGTAAGGTAGGCTTTAGAAACCATTATGTTTACCTTAGCAACACCTAAGCAACCACTTCAAGTACCCTAGCAACATCCAAGCAACATATTTGCATGCACTGGTATTTCCTTCAGGAAATGCATTTCTAGTTTCAATTCTGATCTGAGAAATGCTACTGAGAAAAGCTAATAGGGTTGGAAAATAGCATATTTGATAAACCAAAGTTGCATATATTCTATGGTAAGAAAACAAGGTAAAACACTCCCTTCATCCAATCTCAGCTACAGTGCCCTACTGGATAGGGCTTCGGGCTTGTAGCTGAAGGGTTGCTGGTTCAATCCCCGACCAGTAGGAAAAATGTTGGTCGGGGAAATGGTTGAGCGCTGCTCTCCTATATCCACATCCATGTCTGAAGTGCCCTTGAACAAGGCAACTAACCCTTCACTGCTCCCCGAGCACCGCTGTATGAAGATAGCTCAGTCCTCCGGGTTAGTGTGTGTTACCTAATTCACGTTCATGGTTTTTAATGGAAAATTTTGTTTTATTGATGTAATTTTGGGATTTTTTCCTCTTTTTTTTTTTAACTTTGTTTTTATTGGTATTCAACAGTCAATAATCAGCATTTACATCCATAGACAAAAAGAAACAAAAAACAAATAAATGTAAACAAAACAAAATAAAATAAAAATAAGATAAGGAGGCCTGAAACATGAGGGGACATTCATACTTTACATTTTTGTTTTAATTAGTTAGTTATGTCTACATTCATTTCCTTTTGTAACCATTTTCCCCAGTTTTTTTCATATAACTCTTCTTTCAATTTTAATTTGTATGTCATCCTTTCCATCCCTTGGATTTCCTCAATTATAGCAAACCATTGTTCACGATTTGGTATGTTTGCTTTCAGCCAATTCTTGGTGATAGACTTCTTGCTCGCTGTAAGCAAGATCTTTGCTAAATATTGGTCCTCTCTGGGTACATGATCCCCAAAGTCTCCTAGGTATAGGACCATACATGTAAAAGGAATTGCATAACCCAGTATCTCACATAAAATGGCATGAACCTCTTTCCAAAAAGGCTCTATTTTCTTACAGCTCCAAAAGATGTGTGTATGATTTGGTGTTATATCGCCACATTGTCTCCAGCATGTGTGTTGTGTTGAAAGTTGTCTACTTGTAATTAAAGGGGTGATAAAGTAGCGAATCTGGTTCTTCCAAGCAAACTCTCTCCACCTTTGAGATTGTGTGGTAGTCCGTTGACATCTCCACATGTCATACCAGGTCTCGACTTGGATTTCTTCGCCTAGCTCTTTCTCCCATTTGCTCTTTATATATAGTGTGGAATATTGTTTAGATTCCATTAAACAAGAGTAAAGAATTGAAATTGCTCTAGGAATTTCTCTATAGTATGACATCACAAATACTTTGATGAGGGGATGAACCTCTTCATTCTTCTTTTTAATTCTTTTTTCCCAATAGTCCCTCACCTGTAAATATCTGAACAAATCTGAATTTCTTAAACCAAAAGTATCTTTTATATCTTGGAAACTCCTCATTTCTCCATCCTTCATAGTTGTACAGAGAGCAGTTATACCTGCAACTACCCAACTTCTGTATGTGGTGTCCATTTTCCCTGGTTTGAATTCTATGTCATATGCAATCCATCTTAGAAGACTGAGCTCCCTCCCTATCTTCAACTGTTTAACTACAGAGTGCCATGTGTCTAGTGTAAAAGATGATACTGGGTCAATCTGATCCTTAATCTTGGAAGGAGTTTCCCTTTCGCCAATACATGTTTGGATTGGGCAGGAACAAGTGTTAATTTCTATATCTTTCCAGCGGGCCACTGAGTCATTACTACACCAACACAGAAGTGGTCGAATTTGTGCTGCATAGAAGTAATCCCTTAAACTTGGAAGTGCCATTCCTCCTTTATCTTTGGGTAATTGGAGAGTAGTATATCGCACTCTAGGTCTTTTACCCTCCCATATGAATCTTGATATTAGTTTGTCCCATTTTGTGAACTGTGCTAGAGGCACCTCTACTGGGAGTGACTGGAATAAATACAAGAGCCTAGGTTGTATATTCATCTTAATTGCATTTATCCTGTCTGTAAAGTCCATAGGGTAGGTAGACCATCTTTCAATGTCTGCTCTGATCATATTATCTACTTCATTATAATTACTGTTATATAATTCAGAAAGGTTTTTGGTTATGTTTACTCCCAAATATTTAAGAGATTTTGCTTCCCATTGTAGGTTGTACTCTGACAAACCCCTCGTAGGAACAATATGGAACAGGATTGTCTGGGTCTTTGATATGTTTAGTTTATAACCAGAGTAGTGACCATATTTTGCCAGGGTCTGCATTAACCTATCAAAAGACTTCACTGGATCATTTAAGTAGACCATCACATCATCTGCAAAAAGGCTAATTATATGATTTTTGTTATTCATGTCTACTCCCTTTAAGAAGGAATCTTGTCTGATCATTTGAGCCAAAGTTTCAATATATATAGCGAATAAGATGGGACTTAAGCAGCATCCTTGTCTAGTTCCTCTCTCTAATATGAATTTGTCTGAACAAGAACCATTTACTTTTACTCTTGCTGTTGGCTCATTGTATATGGATTTAATACACTGTATAGTTTTCTTTTCAAAACCAAATCTCTCCAATGTCATATATAAATACTCCCAATTAACCATATCAAATGCTTTTTCAGCGTCAAGACTAATCAATGCTGTTGGTGATTTGTTTTTTTGAATTCTATTTATAATAAGCAGTGTCCTTCTAAAATTATCTTGCGTTTGACGTCCTCTAACAAAACCTGTTTGGTCCTCATCAATAATATCTGGTATAATTGTCTGTAATCTACTAGCTATAATTGAAGTATAAATCTTATAGTCAACATTTAAAATTGATATGGGTCTATAATTTTGACATAATTCCTTATTTTTTTGAGGTTTGGGGAGCACTGTAATAATCGCTTCCTTCCATGATGGAGGAATACAGTTTTTTTTCAAAATCCAGTTGAAGGTAGTGAGAAGAAGTGGAGTCAACTCTTGGTTGAGTTTTTTATACCACTCAGGTGGAAATCCATCACTGCCTGGTGCCTTAGATGTTTTTAATTTTCCTATTGCTTTCTGGATCTCCTCTGCAGTTATTGGTGATGTTATATGTTTATTTTGTATGTTGCCTATTGAGGGCAAGTCCAGCAAGTTAAGAAAAGATTTAGTCTCCTCTCTATCTGTGACACAGGTCTGGGTATAGAGTTCCTTATAGTAATTTCTGAATACATTTTCAATTTCCTTTGGGTCATATGTAAGTTGGTTCGATTTGGGGTCTTGTATTTTATGAACAGTTCTTTCCGCTTGCTGCTTGCGCAGTTTCCTTGCTAACAATTTGGCAGCCTTTGGACCTAGTTCATAATATGTTTGTTTGAGATATCTAGCTTTGATCTCTACTTCGTCTTGCAACAGTTTGTTTATCTTATTTCGTGTCTCTTTCAGTTGTTGCTGAGTTCTGTCTTCTGGCTTTTCTTTGTGTTTGTATTCTGTTGCCCTTAATTCTGCTTGAAGAGATTGGTACTGTGCCAATTTTGCTTTTTTGAGGCCATTAGTAATGGCTATTAATTTACCACGTATGACAGCCTTTAAGGCATCCCACAGTATGATTGGTTTTGTTTCACCATTGTCATTTTCTTGCAGATAATTATGAATTTCTAATTTGATTTGCTCTGTTGTAAGCTCATTGTTTAATATACCTACATTCAATCTCCACAATGTACTTCTCTTTCTGCCTTTTAAGTAAATAGTTAGATATAGAGCACTGTGATCTGATATATCAGTCACACCTATTCGACATTCTTTGACTCTATCTCTGTCTTCTTTTTGCATAAGAAAATAGTCTATTCTAGTCCGGGAGCCAAATGCCATAATTTAGGTGAACCTGGCTTTGTCGGTTAAAGTTTTTTTTTTTTTGCAGAATCTAGTAGACTAGGGGTACCTCTTTAAGATTTAAGAGGGTGCCCGGTGATATCCCTTGGGCAATTTCGTATATTAAGCCTTTCTTGTCCAATGTGTTGACTATAAGGCGGATATACTACAGGTGAATAGGGTAAAAAAATTAAGAAGCAGATATCACTATGAAACTTCACCAGTTGATTACTTAGATCAATATGAAAAATAAATGTATTACAAGTTTTCTGAAATGTAATGTTTGAATATGCAAATTAGGTATGATGTAATTAAATATGCGCTGATTTGCATAAACGTAAAAAGATCAAATCTGAACATTGGACAAAGCCAGTTTCAATTTGTTTCTTTTCATTTTGTTGACATAAGAGATGAAAAGTATTTTAGAGAGGGAATTATGGATATCTCATTTAGTTATTCAGTAAATCAGAAAATACTATACCAGCCTTTAAAAAATCAATTTTCGCCATGTTTTTTGGAATAAAATGTCATGTAAATCAGGCTAAGAATCATATATCAACAAACCCCTCTGCAAAATCCTTCTAAACATGGTTAGGTATAAGACTGAAAAGTTTGGTGTATGTAGATGCTTGTGAAGTGGAGATTTTGTTCTCCGAGTGAGAGAGGAAACTCATCCATATCCGCCTTATATTCAACACATTGGACAAGAAAGGCTTAATATACAAAATTGCCCAAGGGATATCACCGGGCACCCTCTTAAATGTTAAAGAGGTACACCTACTCTACTAGATTCAGCAAAAAAAAAAAACTTTAACCAACAAAACCAGGTCTGACCTGGGTTGGTTGCAACCTGACCCCATGGCTTAGTGACTGGTCTGGTCTGCCAAAAGCTCACGAGAACCTTAAAGGAACACTTCACTTTTGTCGGTTAAAGGTTTTTTTTTTTTGGAGTATACTGAATCTAGGGTGACCACCTGTCCCGCTTTGCGTTGTACCGTACAGCAATTTTACCCTTTGTCCCGCCTCACGCAAATTGAGCATCTGTCCCGCTTTTTCATTCGTCCCTGCCTAAAAAAAATAAATACACGGATACGTCCATAGGCGTAGGCCTACTGCTAACTTATGTCCAATAGTTTAGAGGAGAGCAATACAAGCGCTAGTCGATAGGCTGAATCGTACGTCAATCAAACTGTTGCCTGGTGCACGAACTGTCAACAATCTCAAATTGGAAAGCGTGCAGCTGCCGCTCTGGCGCAGGTTAAGCAGCCATGGCTAGTGTGGCCACGAAAAAGAGAAGGTGCTGTTTCAATGGAGAATGGACCGCAACATACCCTTGGTTAAGACCTGTCAGTGGTGAATCAGAGAGAGCTTTTTGCACGTTATGCAAAAGCAGTTTTTCTGTGGGGCATGGTGGAGAATATGACGTGAAGAGACATGGTGCATGTGAGTCCCACAGAAAAAAAGCACATCATCAAGAAACGAGTAAATCAGTGCAGTCTTTTTTTAACAAGCCAAATGACCCACTGGCTGACAAAGTTTCGGCAGCAGAGGTGACTAACGTCTATCATGCCGTACAACACTCTCATTCATACCGCTCTCTCGACTGCTCTAACAAGTTAGCCCCAGTCATTTTTCCAGATTCGGAAATAGGCAAGAAAATGTCGTGTGGCCGCACTAAAGCAACATCTATTGTAACAGACGTCCTAGCTCCGGTCTCAGTGGAAAGATGTATACAAGAACTAACATCACCAATGCTCGCGGGTGGTACGCACACACCGTTTTTTTCAGTGGCGTCGGATGCCTCTAACCACGGCAGCACCAAGCTTTTCCCCCTGGCATTGAGATACTGGACCCCCGAACATGGGTTACAGAATAGCGTTGTTGATTTCTATGAAGACAGCGCCGAAACGTCCGAAGCTATTCACCGCCAGATAACCAATAAACTGATAGAGAATGGCCTAAGACTGGAAATGATATCTGCTTACACTGCGGATAACGCCAGTGTGAATTATGGTAAATTCAACTCTGTTTATCAGAAACTGAAGGCAGATCATGCTGGCATTATCAAGGGTAATTGTATGGCTCATGTCGTGCATAATTGTGCCAAACATGCTGGAGACAAACTAGACATAGACATTGAATCCACAACTAACAAGATTTACAGTCACTTCTCCTCATCTGCAAAGCGCACAGAAGAACTGAAATCATTGTTTGAATTTGTGGATCAAGACTATCATGCTGTTCTGAGGCATGTACCTACAAGATGGCTAAGTATATGGCCTGCTGTCTCAAGGCTTCATGTTAGCTGGCCTGCAGTGAAGGCCTACTTTCTGTCATTAGGAGAGGAACATTGCCCAAAGGTGCTATGGAAGCTTTTTAAAAAGGATCAACACGGTGAGGGGCTCCCTCTTCAGTTACAGGCCTATCTGTCCTTCCTCCATAATGCACTGAAGATATTTCATGATGTCATACTGCTGTTGGAGGGAGACAATGTAACTGTCTGTGAGTTATATGACATTCTATCCACTCTTCAGAGAAAGCTCCAGCAGCGGCTGGCAGACTCCTTTTTTGGAGTTGAAACAAGTGCACTTCTCCAACAATTTCCAGATTGTGAAGCAACAGCAATCAAGCAGGACTTCTCTATTTTTTACAGTACTGCACTTAGCTACCTTGACAAATGGTATGACTTCTCAGACAGCAACTTTCACAAGCATGTGGCATTGTTAGGACTGAAAAGTGAATTCACATTCTCCCATCTCTGTGATGTGGTGGAGATCCTCCAGATGAGAGATAAACTGAACATGGATGAACTCTATGAAGAATACTGTGTGATTTTGCCACGCCAGCAGGAGGTTGTAAAGAGAACAGTTCCTGTTGTGGAGAAGTGGTCAACTTTGCTCCAAGGTACAAACACACCAAATTTGACTGTACTTGGATCCTTTCTCTTTAGCATCCCTGTAACAAATGCACATGTGGAAAGAGTGTTTTCACTGATGACTGCAGCATGGACTGACCAACGAAACCGGTGCTCTGTGGATCTTATCAAGAGTGAGATTCAAGTCAAAAGCAACTTTGGATATAGCTGCACAGAGTTCTACAGCTATGCATTGAAAGAGAAATCTATGCTGGATGCAGTACGGTCAGACAAAAAGTATAAATTCAAGAAGAAGAACAACTAAGGTAAAATGAACATTTGTTGTGTGAAATTTAGAATATATATTTGTGGTCCTAGGTTGGTTTTTATTTGCTTAATTTGCTGCTACCCATGTGTTTCAGAAAAGTGCTATCCATGGTGCTGAGGAATGCTACTGGCCTGCTACCATATGGATTGTGTTGACACACATAGGCAAAATGTGTGTCTGCTTGATGGGAGGATTTTGTTATTTTATTTATTTATTTATCCCAGATAGCTATTCTTATTTGGTTTACCTTATTTGCTCAGAAATAGTTACACTTAAGCAAGCCCTACATATGTTGCTGAACATATATTTTGTTGAACTTTTAATAGGCTATGCCTATTTTTTGTGTGTCTTGTATTTTAAGTTACATTTGATTCACTGGGAGCATTCTTTTAGTTGAATAATGCCTGGTCCTTTGGACAGTTGACTAATTTTATAGTCGCAATAAAGACCAGATGTTGCAAAATTAGTGTTTTGTCTTTTTTAGGCCTAGGCCTATGCCTTGAGCTGTAGAAACTTGAAACGTGGTTATATTTTGGGTCAGGTAGTGACTTAATCTTTTGGTCGGTCGGTTTAAAAAACGTTTTTTGGTAAATTCGATAGACAATATATCTTATGTTTAAAGTTATTACGTCTGTCCCACATTGTCCCTCTTTACCATGCTACTTGTCCCACATTTTGTCTGACTGGAGGTGGTCACCCTAACTGAATCTGTTGCTGAATAGTGGCTATAATCTCTTTCTAGTGGATGAAAATCCCTCCAGACATCAAATAATCCCATTTCCTCACATGTATTGTTTATCAATTTTGACATACCCATCTTACTTATTTTCCTACTAGTTGTATCAAGATTATGATTCAGCACAATGTTAAAATCTCCCCCACATATGCATATTCCTTCCATTTGTTCTGCAATAGTATCAAAAAGGAGTTTAAAATAATTTTGTTTACTCTCTGGTGGTGCATAAACATTTACCAGTGTGAACATGTGCTGATCAATTGTCCCTTCAACTATAATGTACCGACCCTCTTTGTCCTTCATTTCCTTTTGGCACTCAAAGTTAGTTGAATTTGAGATTAGAATTGCTACCCCTCTTTGGCGTGTATTTGTGTGTGAACTATAATATGTTTTCCTGAATCCTAGCCTTTTCAATTTCTCATGTTCTGTTTGTGACAGGTGGGTTTCTTGCAAAAAGCAAATCTGAGCTTTCTCCTTTTTCACTTTGCTTATCATTTTAGCTCTTTTCACTGGATTTCCCAAGCCATTCACATTTAATGACATAACCTTAATTTCTTCATATGCCATAATCCTTTACAGTGCTTCCCCTAACATAAACTTCACTTCCCCCTCAGGCCAACATTTGAACAAACATTAATATGTAACAAAGAACTATTACAGAAACAAAAAATGACACATTCAGTTGAAAAGATTAAAGTTGACTTCCACTTAAGCCTACCTTACATTGCCAGACTTTGCAAAGATTTGGAAAAGATTTTTGAAAAACTACAGTCTCAGACCCTCTCACATCTAAAGACAATTCATTGAGTTTTTAGTCACAGTCTAGTCACAGGCCAGTCTCAGATTAGGATTTTGCAAAGACTGTGGGTCACTATTTACAAGACTGCTGCTATTCCTTCAAATTATTTCCATCGTGCAATAGGCTACACGTCATCATTCACAGGAAATCACATGATAACCTACTCATATCAAAGTATTTTTTTCGCGTTTCTGCAGCATTGTTTGATGTGTGACATCACTAACAGATATAGAGCTGTTCTGTCACGTAGAACAACCGACTAATAAATTATAAGAAATGAAATAACAAATAATCATAAAGGCTACAGCTGTCGCCTATTTTGCCCCTTCCTGTTTCATGTTCGCGCAAGGTTACTATTGGTTTTTAATGTTCACGTCACTATTTGCATGAGCCACGACTGAAAAGACTTACGATAATATCAAACATGTTTGATATTGTCGTAACGGCAAAACTAGAGAAAGACTGCCTCCGACGGACTTAAAACCGCTAAGATTGGCACCTTACACTAAACGATTTAGGTGACGGGAGCGCGCTGCGATTTCAGTACAACTCCCAAGATTTCCGCCCGATTTTGGAAATTTAGTCGCCGACTGTTAAGACAGACCAAAATCGTGCAATGTAAGCCAGCCTTTAGCAATGTCAACATCTCTAATCATGTATTGACATCCCTTTCGTTTTGGGGGAGTAAGCCTTTCATAAAGAAAGGGCCCCCACCTAGTAATGAGAGTCCATCCATATAGGACTGTTCTACTCATTCTAGTTATGGTTATGGCATAGACTACCCCTCAAGCCAAGAGTATGAACAATTGAACCATTAACCCTCAATGTTATCTCCGTTTTCTAAATGGCAATGATCATATGATTACTAGTCAGTCATGTAAGTGATTCTAACTATTCTGATCTCGACGGTTTTCTGAACTCCTACCAACCAAAACAGTCCTCACTCAGTCGATCCTTGACACCTCTCGTTGGAGCCACGTTCGAACTCCTGTAGCTTCTGTCTGGCCCGTCTGCTTGTCGCCAAGATTCCATCTCTTCCAACGCAATTCCAAGCTGCTATTTTAGAAGACTGGAGCCTTTCGAGTTGAGTAGGGCCACCCTGACACGCTGGGCTTTCCACCTCCATCCCTCTCCTTCGCAGTTCATTGGCAGCCTCTTCTGCAGTATTGTAGGTTTTTATCCCGTTAGCCCAATGAACGCGCACTTTTGTAAACGGTGTCTGGAAGCGTATACCTTGGTTTTTCAGAGCCGCCTTCACAGGTGCGTATGCTTTGCGTTTTTGCAACACCCCCGCACTGTAGTCGTGATCGAAATAGACGCGGCTGTCTCCTATTTTAATAATTTTCTTCTCCCATGCTTTGGTCAGAACTAGCTCTTTGTCTGTATATTGAAGAAAATTGACAACTACTGACCGTGGAGGACCCCCCGCTTTCGGTTTCGCAGCAAGCGCTCTGTGGGCCCGTTGGATCTGGAGGTCTTTGTCGATTAACAATTCAGAACGGAGCCACTCTTCCACAAACGCCGGCACCGGGCCTTTCTCTGTGTCCTCTGGGATGCCATATATCCGTAGATTATTCCGTCTAGACCTCGATTCCAAGTCATCTAACTTATCCTTCATCCAGCTCTGTTCTCGCAATATCTCCTGTAGCACATTGTTCGCCTCTGAGCTCCATGCCTCTACTTCTTCTGTGCGCGTCAGGGTGGCGTCAATCTTTTCGTTCTGTTCTTGTATGTCTTTAGTGACTAATGCCCATTTCTGATCTATATCTTCCCTAAACCCTGCTAGTTCACTTCTCATATGACTCGTTATATCTTCTTTAAACGTTTTCAAGTCAGCTTTCACTTCGTTTTGCATGTTCTGAATCTGCTTGCTAATTCCTTCCAAACCTGACCGAAGTGATATGATTGAATCTTGGTTGCTATCTTCGGCTAGCATTGTGGAGTCTGATCTGGGCTGATTAGAGTCTTTACTTGACTTGTCCACGTTCTTCTTGAGTTTTGTTTTTGAGGTTCCACTCATTATCCGCTCTTATATTAACTTTGGTATCGTTCTATGTTTATTTTTCGAGTTGAAGCGGAGATTAAAATATTGGCTAGGGGAGCTTACTTTTCACGCAGCCATGCTCAAGGCAGCCATTACCGGAAGTCGGGATTTTTTCCTTTTAAGTAGAGTAATCATTTTAGGGCACAATGAACAATCCTGTCACACCTGTTTAACGTACAAATCGTTAAAAAAAAGGTTGCTAGGTTACGGGAACGCTGGCGAGACTGAGACTGACACTTCTAAAAGTTTTATAATTTCATGTCAATATTTTCCCAATTAGTATATGGTATTATTTAGTGTATATATTTCGCTCTTTATTTTCGTTATTTTTATTGCATTTTCCGCCGTGGTAACCCTATATCAGAAGAAACTGCTGTATTGGAAGTCGTACCAGAGGAACGACCATCGGTGAAACAGTAGGCCTAGCTGCTACTTGCTGCGCCGCTTGCCTGCCTGACTGCCTGTCTCTCAGCCTGCCCGGTCTCTGTGTGTGGTGGATCCTGCACGTCCTGTCCTAGGAGGAATAACACCCAGCCTTGCCTGGAAAGAGTTGAAGGCTTCTCATTGCGAGTTGCGCTGCATGATCGAGCGTGTGGCTGTTTTTCGAACTTTACCTGCACAGTGTCTCTCTCCCTCCCCATCCTGTTGGCTGAGATTGCCTTGTTAGTCGGTTGACTAGCCTTGGGAGATCGAGGCTTTGTGCTGTGTATGCCAGCGCTTTTTGAGCGTGAATAGACTCCACATCTGCAGCTCCACACCTGACTCTGAGTGTAGGCTAGCCTACATGGGCGGACTTTGTTATACCGCAGAGCAACTTCGTCAGCACGCCTCCTTCACCACTTCCATCGATGAGGATGTGCTCCACCTTTGCCAGGCTGAAGGGATCCTTCGGAGGAAGCGTTATGTGCACAGAGGGTCACGCCGCTCCTTTACCATCCATCGAGTGACGGAGGATGCCATCCCGACTCTGCAGTCTCAGCGTGACTCTCCTGAACGGTCCAAGAAAGTCCACCATAATCACCTCATCGCTCCTATGACCGTCAGCCCAGCTTCTCCAAAACTGCGGGTCCGAGGCGGTGGAGTGAACTTTTTGAACATCCGCCCATTAGAATCCGCCCATTAGTGACCCTAAATGAGCTGAATGATATTGTCATGCACATGAAACCCTCTACATCCCCCAATGATGCTATCCCTGCTCAAATGATCAAAGATGCCTTTGAAAACATTGGTCCTAGCATCTTGGTCATTAGAAACACATGCCTTGTCTCTGGCACTGTTCCCTCATGCTTCAAGCATGCAGTTGTCCAACCGTTGCTTAAAAAACATAACCTTGATGTCAATCACCCAAAAAACTACCGCCCCATTTCTAAATTACCATTCATCTCCAAAATTCTAGAAAAAGTAGTCCTCTCTCAATTACTGCCTTTTTTTAATTCTGCAGATATCATGGAGCCTTTTCAGTCTGGCTTTAAAGCACGCCACAACACTGAAACAGCTTTGCTGAAAGTTTCAAATTACTTGCTCCTCACACTTGACACAGGTGATAATGCTATCCTAGTCTTACTAGACCTCAGTGCTGCATTTGACACTGTAGACCACCCCACTCTTCTAGGCCGTCTCCATCAGTGGGTTGGTATTAGGGGCTCTGCTCTGCAGTGGTTCTCCTCCTACCTCACCCATAGATCCTTTTCAGTATCTATAGGTCAACACTCTTCATCCTCTGCCCCTCTTTCCTGTGGTGTCCCCCAGGGGTCCATCCAGGGTCCAGTCCTATTCTGTTTATATATGCTTCCATTGAGAAATATAATTAGAAAATACAACCTTTCTTTCCACTTTAATGCTGACGACTCCCAACTATATCTCCCATTGAGATCCAGTGACTCCCTTCAGACTCTCCTAGAGTGTCTGAAGGAGATTAATGTCTGGATGGGAGAACATTTCCTTCAGTTAAACAAGGACAAAACAGAAGTAATCATTTTTAACCCCTCCAAATCCAAAAAACCCACAGTGACTGACCTGGGTAGTCTGACATCTTTCGTAAAACCATCTGCTAGAAATCTGGGTGTCAATTTTGATTCTGAGCTCTGCTTTCATAAGCAAATCTCTGCTGTGGTAAAAAGCAGCTTCCACCAGCTCAGAATTATAGCTAAAATAAAACACTCCCTGTCATATAATAATCTAGAAACAATTATTCATGCCTTTATAACATCGCGGCTGGATTATTGTAACTCCCTCTATCTTGGTCTCCCCCAGTCCCTCATACAACGCTTACAACTGGTCCAGAATGCAGCAGCAAGACTCCTAACTGGGTCAAAAAAGTGGGATCATATCACACCTGTCCTTGCATCCCTTCATTGGCTGCCAGTGCATCGAAGGATTCATTTTAAAATCCTACTGATGGTGTTCAAAGCCCTCAACGGCCAGGCCCCAACTTACATTTCAGACCTCCTAATCCCCCACTCAGCCACTAGGTCCCTGAGATCTTGCAATCAGGGTCTTCTACATATCCACCACTCCCGATTAAAACAAAAAGGTGACAGGGCCTTTGCTGTTGCGGCTCCACGTTTGTGGAACCAATTGCCACCACACATATGTGAAGCCCCCTCCATCTCTACTTTTAAATCAAGGCTCAAAACTCACCTTTACACCCTTGCTTTCCCTCCCCCTTAATTTGATATTTTTGTGTTTTATGTGTACTTTTATTTAGTATTGTTATTTATTTATTTTATTTCAATTATTACAGTGCATGAAAATGCACTGTACTGTTCTTCCTATGCTTCTTCTTCTTATTATTATTCCGCTGATCAAATTATTTTTTTCTATTCAGGTTGAACCGTTTAACCTAGAAACTTCATTCAAACGTCGCAACGTAGGTCTTAAATAGGGGAATGCTGGGTCCGTGTATGCTTCGTTCATTTGATATTCAATTGAGAATCCAAAATCAAAAAATCAAAAAATCACTTGTTATTTCATTATTTGTTTATAAATGTGATACGAAGAAGCAAATAACGCTTTGTTTTACAGACTTTTGATTTCATGGTCAGATCAAAAGTAGAACATTTAAAAAACGGACTCAGGGCTAACTGATTTTGATATTTATTTTTTTCCGATTGCTGTGACCAGGAAGTCCATTCAAAGTCACTTCCTTGGTCTTTCAGTGCTCAGTGTTGCCAATTTAGTGACTTATTTGTTGCTAGCTTTAGCGACTTTTGGCAATTTTAGCGACAGAAAATATTGTCTGGCAAACCAGAATCTGCGCGACTTTGCGCAACTCAGTGTCATCGTTGAATCGTCAGAAAATCATCTCCCTTCTCGTGCCTGTTTTCTTGAACATTGCATTCGCCCAAATCGTTGCTCCATGATTATAGAAGTAGCCTAATGATTAGTCTGTAGTAGCCTAGGCTATCAGGCCATGTTATTGCATGGAAGTAGGCTACAGTGGGTTGACACACTGACGGTTTGACGCCGAAACGCGTTTGTTTTTTTAGGCATGGTGCTACAATAAAGAATAAAAAGATAACGAGTGAGTGCGGTTCTGAAGTGGCCACTTAATTCACGCACATTGAATTGTATTACAACTTATCGCCACGAGGTGGCAGTTTAAGTCCGCTGTAGCATTGTGTGGTGTTATGTTTGTATGTCTGCTTTTCCCCAACTACTGGTTTCTGTGCGCATGCTCGCGTTGCTCACAACAGCTGCAGGAGTTTTCTGTGCCATCACTACACTACAACCACTCGGACGAAAGACATGTGAAATATAGGCTATGGGCTATTTTAGCAAAAAGTGGACCACAACTTCATTCACAAGCAGAGCAAACAATATTAGAAAAACCTAGATTGTCAGCTGAAGGGACGTTTAAATAGCCTATAGCCTTGGCTAACCATAGTCTTTAGGATAAATTGTGTATAGCCTATGGTAAAGTTATATTCGGACTGGTCTGACAGAAGCAGCAGCTGGCAATTGGAAGTCAATAAATAATTTCCGGGGTCACAGCAATCGGAAAAACATAAATATCAAAATCAATTTTGTCCCTAAGTCATTTTTTTTTTAAATGTTCTACTTTTGATCTGACCACGAAATCGAAAGTCTGATAAACAAAGCGTTAATTGCTTCTTCGTATCACATTCATAAACACATAATGAAATAACAAGTCATTTTTGTATTTTTTGATTTTTGATTCTCAATCGAATATCAAATGAACGAAGCATACACGGACCATGCTGCTATGTATTTTTCAACTTTGTAACTTTTATACTTTTTAAACTAAAAATTAAAAACTATTACAAATTTCCCCATAGACTTAACATTGGCCTCTATGACATCACAATCGGGTCATTAAGCAATTAGAATCTTATGCCAGGTGGCCAGCCCCACCTGCAGCAGCCCTCTCTCTCTCAGGCTTTAAGCATACAATCTCTCTGTGAAGACTACATATCCTGTTAACTGTTTCCTCTTTCCACAACTGTTTCAAAATAAAAGTCCTCACTGCAATAATACACTATTAAATCATTTAACCATTGAAACTACTCAACTATTTAACTGTTCAACCATTCCAACTGTCAGTTATCTTCAACTATGCCTCCAGTCAACTACATGAGACCTCCATGTACCTAGCAACCAACATAGCAACCATTAAAATTAAGCGTTTATGACCGTTTCCACAGCAACCAACATGATTTTACTACAGTAACTTCTTTATTCTATTCTAGTGGCAGCCATGGATACCCTATCAGCAAATGTTTCAAAATTGAAGTCCTCATTAGCAAGTTGGCTAGTTAGCATGGTTAGCATAGTTAGCATTGTTAGCATAGTTAACATTTTTAACATAACTGCTAAAAATGATCAGCTAAGTTAGCTAATCAACTTGGCTAGCGTTGTTAGCATAGTTAGCATCATTAGCTAAGTTAGCTAATCAACGTGGTTAGCATTGTTAGCATTTATAGCATTACTGCTAGAAATCATTAGCCAAGTAAACCAATCAACCTGGTTATCATTGTTAGCATAGTTAACATTTTAGAATACCTGTTAGAAATCATTAGTTAAGTTAGAAAAGGAATGTTTAAGCTTTAAAATGTCTACCTTAACACTATCAACTCTCTTTAAACTATGCAACCACCATGTTTACCCTAGCTACACCTTAGTAACCAGATCTATATTATCTATCTATACATTTTTTTTTTGCATTTTCATGCACTGGTAATTCCTTGGAATTGCATTTCTAGTTATCATTATTATCTTATTTTATTGTATTTCATTTGATTTCTTTATCTTTTATTACAATATGTACAGCACTTTGGTCAGTGTGAACTGTTGTAAATGTGCTTTATAAATAAATATTACTTACTTACTTACTTACTTACTTACTTACAAATCGATGTTTCAGTCAGTAAATGAAAGGGTAAAAATGTGAATTCTAAATTATATTGGAAGTAGTCACCATTGTTTGTGAATTTGCACAGGTGAATGCCCTGGATGACAATGGGGTGTTGGTGGGTAACTGGTCTGGAAACTATGCCATGGGTACTCCTCCCGCCGCATGGACTGGCAGCGCAGAAATACTTCTCCAGTATAAGAGGAATAGTGCACCCGTGTCTTATGCACAGTGTTGGGTGTATGCTGGTGTGTTGAATACCGGTAAGTTTGAGCATGGACTCTGTTACCTGTTTTTGAAACTTACCAGGAATTACAGTTTATCATTCATAAACTGTTAACTGTAAACTGTCAACATGGACAAGCAGCAAATAAACACAAAGGAACTGATTACTGTAATGTGATTTTTCTATCACAGTATGAACAGTTATGGTCAAGTGGCACTTCTGTACTATTGTGAATAATTTGTCTTATTCCACTGCTCGGTTGAGTTCCCCATTGTCCTGCGTTCTATAAGGGTGTGCATTAACTTTAGATATACGCACGGCTATGAAGTAGTTCCATTGTTTTTGACCGTATCACACTTGAATATTAATTCGCCAAACTCGTTGTGAAGTTTAAATGCACTGTTACGTTTCATAGAAGCTGTAAAATACAGACGTTCAGATCATAGTAACGTTTAGCATATGACAGCGGTGTCATTTAGCTAGTTAGGTGGCAGTAGCCTAGGCTAAGAAAAATAGCAATCTTTCAAAGTTAACGTTCATCAGAATCTTGGGATATACCAGCTTGACAACGGGAGATTAGAACTAACGACTGGCTTTTGGCCATAGCAACCATCCATTTAGAACTAGTAACCGCAGTTTGTGAAATTAGTTGAAATGTGTCTGGGAAAAGTAGTTCTACAAACAATACCGTTCTAGCGATTAAAACAATTAAATTAGCACCGGAAACGAACACAACGCAGTGGCAACAGTGGAATAAGCGGGATAATGGACTTCACGCCGTGCGGTTATTCAAAGTTAATGCACTTTTCTAGACTCCGCTTCGTGTCGGGCCGTATCACCGTCTAGAACGTGCATTAACTTTGAATAACCGCACGGCGTGTCGTCCATTATCCCATACATCTAGAACTCAAAAGCACAAAGTGCATAGTTCAGGTTTTAATTATTTAGTCTATCTACTTTAGCCTGTTTATATTAGAATTCTAGACACTCTACCTCTACTTTTCGTACTATGAAGGTATAATGGCAAGGAGAGGTCCTATCCTTCCTACTTGCCTAACTGACTATTTACTGCATAGTTTTGCGCTTCAGGTTAGAACCCCTTAATAACAATGTCAGAAAAACAGTTTGGTTATCGGTAAGCACATTAGCCAGCTTGTAGCAGTACTGATTGTACTGTTACTACTGTAGCCTACATGACTAGCTGGTGACATGTTTAGAGCTTTGCTTAGCTTGGTTTTAGATACCACAATGCCTTTTGAATCAGTAAATTCAACCCCATTTGTGAATAAGACAGGCCAAGAATGGATAAAGGCATTGAAAGAAATACAGTCTTGCCCAGCACTCCCAACCATGGGAATAGCATGTGGGCATGGTAACAAGGATCAGAGATTCTAAAAGATTCTATCATAACCCCATTCCATGTGTTCTCTTCTTCAGTTTTACGTTGTCTGGGGATCCCATCCAGAGTGGTCACCAACTTCAACTCTGCCCATGACACCAATGGAAATTTAACACTTGATATCTTTGTGGATGAAGATGGGTCAATGAACAGGGACTACACTAATGACTCAGTGTGGTGAGAACATTATATAGAATATGAATAATAACATGTTGCTAAATTGGTGTTGCATATGTAGCAGGGGCAAGAGGTTTGGTATAATTTAGGGACGCCACCTAGGGGAAGGGTCACCCCTAGGAAATAGTTTAAGCCAATGCTATAACCCTTAGATTCAATTTAGGGCACACAGGTCCGCAACATGTAGGAAGCTAGAGAATTAAATTCCACAAATATACTTTTATTGACAGGTTGTTATTTATAACATAAAAACACAACTATGAGGAGAGGTCGCAGCCATCTCACGGCACAATACCCGTATGAAGGACACACATACCATACACACACCGCAATACATACGGTGACCAGCGAGGCTGCACGTCAGCTAGCACACAATGTCTATGGGCTCTCTTTAGGGAGGGGGAAATGGAACAGAGCAAGGGCTTACCACGACCTGCAGGACTACAGGAGGGAAAAGGAGTCCAGAGGACACACACACACGGCACACGTGAGAATCACACTGCAAGCACACTGCACTCCAGATATAAAGACAGACACCCGGGATGTGTTACAGGAAACGTGAAGGGACCCCACCACCTGGAGGTTAGCCTGCCGTTCGCTTAATGCACACTGCATCTGTCCAGAGGAGGACCAGAGAAAGGGAGAGAGAGAGAGAGACACACACACTGTGGTTAGAGCTGTGGTGAGCACAATGGTAGCATGGCAAATAATTTAGCAAGAACAGTATGGTTGTACTTAGCTTTCAAACACTGGAGGCGGGGATGGCCGTCTTACAGACGCTAGGCCCCAGAGGCCAGGCCGGGACAGTGCAACCACCCTGGTCTCGGCCATCCAGTCCTGTACAGTCCCTGGCACTGGGTCCTGGACCCGTCCCAGGAGGAAGTCCACAGGCAGCCTGGGTTCTCAACCAAACATCAAGTAAAACGGGGATTCACCGGTGCTCTGATGGGGGGTGGTATTGTAGCAGTACAGGACCTGTGGTAGACAAGAAGTCCAGTCACGCCTCCGTGACACAGGCAGAGTGCGCAGGAGGTTATGGAGAGAGAAACGCTCACACTGCCCATTTCCTGCCGGGTGATATGGGGTAGTACGGGACTTTGCTACCCCGTACAGGCAGTAGAGTTGCTGGATCAAAGAACTCTCGAAGCTTCTGCCTTGGTCCGAGTGGATACGACTAGGCACTCCAAACCGGTAAAACCATTCGTTCACGAGAACCTTGGCCACAGTAGAGGCCCGCTGATCCCGGGTAGGGACAGCCTGTGTGTATTTACTGAATACGTCAGTCATGATGAGGACGTTTTCTACTCCATGCTGAGATGGTTCCAACAGTGTAAAATCAATTGCAACAATTTCGTTGGGCCTAGAAGCAAGGAGGTGACCCTGTCTATGTGGGACTGGACCCGAGTCTTTGGCAACCTGGCATCAGTCACATTCTTGACACCACTGCCTAATGTCTGAGGACATGCCCGACCAATAACAGCAACGGCGTACCAGTTCCATTGTCCAAATACTGTCTGGATAGTGAGAATGATCAAAATATGATTTAATCTAGTAAAAGTGAACTTCATATGGTATTTTGTTTATTTTAACAGCAATAAAGGGAATAGAATCCTACCGATTACAATGGAATGTTCTATATATTTTATTTTTTTTTGCATACCTATGATTTCAGAAGCATTACTAACTCTTACATTCTAATTACATGTACAATCAAGGCATCAGATGAAAGCCCATCTTCCACTCTCTTGAAAGGTGTGCTCAGTTTGTTTCCAGCATAAACTATCAGGGAGATATGGCCCAGGATTCATGAATATAATTAAATCTTTTTAGCTTGATTTGGTGATTCCGGGGAGTTAAAGCAGAATTGAGGTAGCACTGTTTAGACCCTAATTGTATGTTTCCAGCAGCTTGTTGCCCGGGTTGGCCACCCAGATTGTGATCCTCAGACATCATAGATTTCATTTTTGTATGACAACCTTTTACAGCAGCCCGTGTCTGATTTCCTAAAAAATGGGTGTTTTACCCCCTGGGTATAGAGCATCTGAGAATGATTCGAAAGTTGATCTACTCATTGATTTGACGTGGCTGAACATAATGAATTTGGGTGTTATCCGCATAGCTGTGGATAAGAAAGGAGCCATGCTTCATAGTAGGTATGGTGTGTTTTGGGTCGTGTTCTGTGTTTGGTTTTCGCCAAACATAGCGCTTGGAGTTCAGTGCAAAAACACGTCTGGAATATTCTGCTATGTGGAAAAAGGTTTTATGGGCAGATGAGACTAGTACTACAAACACAGTACACCATCCAAAACACACCATACCTACAATGAAGCATGGTGGGGGCAACATGTGGGAATGTTTCTCTTCAGCGGGGACTGGGCAATTGATCAGGATAGAAAGGAAAATGGATGCTGCCTAGTATACCCAAATTCTTGAGGAAAACCTGCGTCCCTCTGCTAGACAGCTGAAGATGGGCAGGTCATTCGCCTCCCAATGCGACAGTGATAACATACTGCCAAAAGAAGAAAGCAGTGGCTTAAGGATAGGAGCCCTGACTTAAATCCTTTAGAAAATCTATGAGTTGACATAAAGAGAGTAGTCCATCGGCGTTCCCCACAGAATTTGACTGAATTTTAACAATCTGGAAGATTGGGCAAATATTCTCCAATCTAGGTGTGCAAAGCTGATAGAGACATATCCAACAGATTGATGGCTGTAATGAAAGCAAAAGGAAGCTCTACAAAGTATTATCAGGGGTATGATTACTTTCCCAACCCTGTTATCATTCATTTTTTTAAATCAATCTCCAGAACTGTTGTCTTTTTTTCATTATGTTGATGTTGTAAAGCTAGATTGGTTAATAAAACTGGAAAAAGATTTTTGTAAAATGGGTTTTGATTTCAGGCTGTAAGACAAAAAAAGTAACTATTTCAAATGGGTATGATGACTTTCTATAGGCACTGTATATTATATGAGACTTATAGAGATACAGTGGGTAGAATGAGTATTTGAACCCATGCTAAAGTTGACTGAAAAGAGGAATATAAAATCATCCTTTGACAATTGATTGTAATGCCTTAATTTAAAAAAAAAAATGTAAAAATCAAACCGCTAAGGACACCAATTTTCTTTATGATTGAAGAATGTATAGTAAATAGATAAATGTTCTTCCTTAGATACAGGGGGCATAAGTATTTGGCCCCTATGTTAAATTCCCATAGGAGCAGGAGGATTTGTTATATGTTTTTATTTTTAAAGGCCAGCTATTTCATGGATCCAGGATATTATGCATCCTGATAAAGTTCCCTTGGCCTTTGGAAATAAAATAGCCCCACATCATCACATACCCTTCACCATAGTTAGAGATTGACATGGTGTTTTTCCCGTTAGCCTATTAGCCTGTTTGATTTGCATTGAGCTCAATGAGCCTCAAACAGGCTAATAGGCTAACTGGAAAAAGCACCATGCCAATCTCTAACCTAAACTCTGTCTATTATTTGGAAGGTCAGTTTTAGAAATTGGGGCTTGGAAGTAGCCTGATAAACCAGCCTAAATGGATTGGATGTCTAATTTAGTCTGGCCCCGATGAATGGATACAACGGAACATTGTTGATGAGCACAACCCGTTGTCTTTCAAACCGTGTCTGTGCCTATAGGCCAACGCTCCCTCAAAACCCCGCCCCAGAGCCCTCTGCCCCGCCCGCGTTGATTCAAAACACATCTCTGCGTTGTGATTGGTTTAGTTGCCATCTGCCAGATTCAGGGCAGTGTTTTCAAAATGTTCAATGGTCCGAGGCCAGACCCAAATGCAGGCAAAACATTTTGCCGTCCAGCAGTTGGCGCTGGTTTTCCAGGCTAGCTTGGAAGTGAATAAATGGGGTAAATGGGATTGATTATTTTGTTTAAAAGCACTGCATTTATAAAGTAAGTCACCTCTTATCTCTTCTCTCATCTGAGAAATCTCTATCAAATGTTGAATGCAACAATTTAACAATCAGTGCAAAAAACAGTGTGTCTGCTTGCACTTAACTATTATTTTTAAATATGGTATTCTGAAACCCTGATTTTACCCGTATTTGTATAATAAGGAATTACCACTGCTGGAATGAAGGCTTTATGAAAAGAACGGACTTGAATTCCAAATATTGGGGCTGGCAGGTAGTGGATGCCACACCACAAGAAACCAGTAAAGGTGTTTTTTTTTACAATCCATGAGTATTTTAAACCACTGTTATCTAAAATATATAAACACTACACTACTATGGTAAATCATCTTCTTGATATTGTTTTTTTTTTCTCTCCCTCAGGACTCTTTCAATGTGGCCCAACCTCAGTTAAAGCCATCAAAGAAGGACAAGTCTGTCTCCAATACGATGGCAAATTTGTCTTTGCCGAGGTAAAAACTTGACTGCATCAGAATAGCTGATCCTTCCTTTCAAGGATGATTCCTTTTTTATCTACAAATGATTCTCTCATCATAAGGTGAACAGTGATGTAGCATTTAAGATGGTGGACAAGCATGGGCTGTGGAAGACTGTGCAAGTAAACACATCCCATGTAGGGACGAAGATTGTTACAAAAGCAGTTCATTCAAATGCAGCGGAAAACATCAAGGATAGCTACAAATATCCAGAGGGTGAGCAGAAAGTTATACCTAAGTGAATATAGTATTCCTTATTCCCTTATCTTGGGCTACTTGATTTTTTATTATTTTTATTATTATTATTATTATTAATAAACGTTTAATCACTGTCATGCATTGAAACTTTGGTAATTGTTATTGGTAAGCATAACATCAGCATTTCTACCACAGTGTATTCCCATCAGATCGGTCAATATGTAAACCAAACCAGTGAAATTCAGCTTAAGTTTATTCACAAACTCAGACTAGTTAAAGACTGGAGAGCAAAAATATTTTATTAGAGCAAAAATACCCTCCACTGCAAATGCAGCCAGTTTTTTTTTTTTTTTTTTTTAAATCTTTATTATACTTTTTATTTCTCAAAAGAAGATCATACCAATTGTATCATACAAGTCTTCAAACTTACAGTTTACATTTTCTTTAGAGAGTTTCTTTTCTCCTCAAGCCCACGTTCCCGAAAATAGTAACAACATCAACGAATCACTTTCTTGTATTTGCAAATGCAAAAAAAAAAAGGGTTGGCATTAACATTAGATTACATTTTGCGACTGCTACTCTGAATACATCCATGATCACCATAGCCAAATGAAAATGTAAACATTGGTCGCACTTTTTGCGCAGATGCAAGTGCTGCCACATACTGTGACGTTGGCTGCCTAGAAGGCGCGTTGCTTGCCTAAAACTCTGTTTTTCTTTGTTTTTTCTCGAAATGAGAGTTTTCCTAGATCTCCACTTTTGCCGGAGTTTTCAGAAAGAATATTCAAGAGTATTCAGAGGCGAAATCACCGTTTGTGTGTACACGAAAGGCACAAATGAAGGGAAAAGTCTCAGTTTTTCAAGATACTTGTGTAGGTTATGTGAGAATGGGGCCTAACACTAGACATCTTTTCAAATTTCAGTTGGGATTCAGAGTGTCTGGAAAGGCTTCAATGGCTAAGTTTCCATGCACACCATATTCCAGTTTTATCCGGTCAACAACAGCGAAAAGTGTGGCAAAACAATGGCACTTCTTAAATAAAGTCAAGGTCAATTTATGTATTGAATCTGAACTGTCAAGATGGAAATCATCGATAGGTGAAAGCAAGGGCGTAACTTTCGGTCTACCATTGGGGGGGTTAAACTTGCGGCATATTTATCAATTTATTTATTTATTGAATCATTTTCTTGTGCAAAAGATAACATGCTAATTTGCCGTTCCTTTATTAGAAATACATCATGATGATTTAGGCTAGGCTACTTAATGTAAATGCAGCTGTTCACTTGACTGTTTGTGCCATAATGACACAGTAGTTAAATTCAGTGTGCTCACATGGACCGTCTTGTTGTGTGTAGGCCTATGTATAAAGTGCGCGCCTGCACGAGCCCTAGGCTGTTTTAAGGGCATTTTCACTACCTCTAGTTAGAAGCATTTATTCTGGTCATTGTAAGTGCCATTCACACATGCTACATATTGGGGTTTTTTTTCAGCACAGTCTAGGCAGATCTACCACATGTATTAATACTTGCATTGATTTGATTTAGATTTTTAAATAATACAAATTTTAAAAAGCATACTATGCAAATTCTTACATTTTGACATCTATCTCACCACAGCAAGCTGACAGCTCAACATGACTTGCATGGTTGTGTAGGCCTGACTGTCCTGAAAATTGCAATATAAGAACCATGGTGGAGGTATACTTTGAGGCTGAGCAATTTACAGAAGTATGTGGTGTGTGCCTTCCAGAAATAAATGGCAATTTTTATTTAGTGATGAGAAATGACTTTTTGACACTTTTTGTGCTCCATATTTGTGACACTAGCTGATCTGACCTGACTTGTTGGCGTGGTAGCACACATGACGTGCACAGATGATGATTCTCTATAATATTTTTTACTGCATTGCAATGAACAAAGTAAAGGCAAAAAAGTGTTTATTTGTCAAACGAATTTGGATGCAATATGAGTCTTGAATTGGATACCACAGGAGTTTGCTAGGATCTCAAAACCGTATTATGAACGTGACTTGCCATAGAGAAACTGACTTATGCCACACAAAAACATGGGGTAAGTGGAGCTAAATGAAGTTATTATTTTGCTGTCACTTCCTCTGTTTTATGGCCTAGAAGATTGTATTTGGTATAGCTCTAGCTCTCCTCTTTCATCTGACATGCGTGCCATATCTTTCCGATGGCGGGTTCGCGTGTAATTCAAGCGAGAGTGATGCCTGGGTGAATGCAGAGCAATATAGACTGTAAATATGATATTCTTTGATTTAACGTCATGATTTTATTTTAGTTTCATACTTGTACAGACAAGTGTCTAGTCTCGTTGGAAAGCCCCGGTTCTGCTCTTTCGTGCAATATAGGTTTCATCTCGCTGTGACTAATTATCCCGGAGCAATGTAACAGAGAAGAATGGGTGTGTTTTTGACACACTTTGCGTCCGTCGCTCGGGCTTTTAGGGCTAGCCAGCCAACTCCAGTCAACAAATCATCAGCCAATTTAACAGCTAACTTAGGGGTATACCTCCATTTGGTCAGGATTTTTCCTATTTTTGGTTGGTGTCAACCAACAATGAAAAAATGCTGTCTGGCTGCCTTTCAATGTCTTTTTCATCTTCCCACCTGAGTTGAGAGCTTTCTCCAACCATTCATCCCAGCGACTGCGCAAAATAGTAGCCTAAACAAACTTTCGGTAGAGAACGCAGGTTGGGTAATACCAAGTAGTCGGTGGGCAGGGGGGTATATAGGCTACATAGGCCTACATTTCAGAATATTTAAAACATGATAGTATCTTGCTGGAAAATGAAATGAATAAAGAAAACGAACAAAAAATATTCATCCAGAATATTTAATATTCAGTGTAATCTGAATTATGTGATGATATTGAGGGGGTTATATTAGCTGGATATGATTTTTGGGGGGTCACAACCCCTGTAACCCCCCCGCAAATTACGCCTATGGGTGAAAGTCTCGTAATGCTCCAACGATACTAAATCTGATCAGACCCCGTTTGTGAGTTTTTCTACCAAATTTGAGGCTTTTATCTTTAAAGGATAAATTGGTAGGCCTATGAAATGTTGAGCTTATGCCCTACTAAATTGAAAATACATTAACACTCGGTGTTAAGAACAATGTGAGGTAACACGTTCCTTGCAAATTTGCTGATTCAAGCCTACAGTAAGCAAGTGTAGGTTTCAACTGGAAGGCCAAAACACAATATGCCTACAGGTTACAGGGGCATCAACTATTATATCTAATTAATTGTAGAAATATAGGATTAGTTTTAATGACTGTGTTTCACTCTTGCTCGAGAACATTTATGATTTGAAAATGTAATACACTTAGCTTATAAACAGTGGACTGTAGTGGAATACTCAGTGGACATTATTTTGTATTAGCCTGACCGTCCTTGCAATCCAAAAGTGTTGTGGCTGACATAGCTACAAAGCCTCTAGCACCTATCTCCACTGGTCTAACAAGTCTTATACCGGTACCTTATTTTTTTTTGATTCAAAGGCTTCTTCCACTACATCATCAAATAGATTATTTTGCTCAATAAAGTAGATTATGTACCCACTCCAAATACAACACCATGTTTTCCTGTTTAGTCTTTAAAAGATATTTGAATGATAAATGGGTCTGGACGGAGGAACAATCCTCAAAGTTCTCTCTAATAAACAATCTGCTGTCACTGTCACCTAGTCTATAATGTTCTGTTCATCTAACATATTTTAATGAAATGGGTATCACCACATACAGAACGCAATAAAGGGAAACAGTACATCTCTGTTATTAACAAAAAAGTGATTCTTTACTTTTTACCTCAACACACAGGATCTCGAGCAGATTTGGCTACCATGGCACAAGCAACAAGCTTCGGTTGTGAAAGAGACCCATTCTACCGTTCATCCCTTCAGGAAACTGATGTGGATATTGAGTTAATGGCACCTGCTGTGCAGCTGGGACAAAATTTCTACCTGACCCTTGAAGTTCAGAACAAAAGTTTGGAACAGCGAACTGTACAACTTTCAGCAACCTGCTGTGTTACCTACTACACTGGTGTAGACTATGGTACCTTCAAGGAGGAGAGAAAGCTTGTCTCCCTGGGGCCATCAATGAGTGAGTCTGACTTTTATTATTACTACAGTATTAGTATTACTATTATTGACTGTGGTAAACACACATGTTCATGAAAATTGTAATGGCTTTTTATCATTAGAGTGCATGAAAATGCACTCTACTGTTATCCGAATTCTTATTATTATTATTCCGCTGACACTTTTTGCGTGTTTAATGCGGCTTCAACCGTTTATCGTAGAAACTTCATTCAAACTGCGCTGCGTAGGTCTTACTTAGGTGACTTCAGGCATGTATTTTTCAACTTTGTAACTTTTATACTTTTTGAACTATTAAATAAAAACTATTGAAATTTCCCAATAGACTTAACATTGCGATTATGACATCATAATAGGGCAATTAGAATCGTATGCCAGGTGCAGCAGCTCTCTCTCTCTCTCTCAGGCTTTAGGTGCTGTGTCCACCAAACACGTTTTTAAAAGCCAGAGCGCCCTCAACCTCCTTCTCTCGGCGCTTCGATAAGTGTTTATTGTTGCTAAGTTACCAAAACCAGAGACGGTTTATAACGAGAAGTGCCATTGACGAGCCCGGCACTGTTCTAAAAGTTGAACAGATTTCAACTTTGAGCGCTCTGAGCGCTGCGACAAAAAACGGTCAGCGCCGACAGCTTTTTTCCGCCGAGGGCGCTCAGCGCTGTGAGCGCTGAGCTACATAGACTTTACATTGAAAATTGTCGCCGTCGGCGCAAAAAACGCGTTTGGTGGACAAAGCACCTTTAGCATACAATCTCTCTGTGAAGACTACATATCCTGTTAAACTGTTTCCTCTGTCCACAACTGTTTCAAAATAAAAGTCCTCACTGCAATAATACACTATTAAATCATTTAACCATTGAAACTACTCAACTATTTAACTGTTCAACCTTTCCAACTGTCAGTTATCATCAACTATGCCACCAGTCAACTATATGAAACCTCCATGTACCTAGCAACCAACATAGCAACCATTAAAATTAAGCATTTAAGACAGTTTCCACAGCAACCAACATGATTATACTGCAGTAACTTCTTTATTCCTGATAGTGGCCACCTTGGATACCCTAGCAACAAATGTTTCAAAATAAAAGTCCTCACTAGCGAGTTAACTAGTTAGCATGGTTAGCATAGTTAGCATTGTTAGCATTTTTCGCATTACTGCTAGAAATCATTAGCTAAGTGAGCTAATCAACCTGGTTAGCATTGTTAGCATAGTTAACATTGTTAGCATTGTTAGCTTACCTGCTAGAAATCATTAGCCAAGTTAGCTAATCACCTTGGTTAGCATTATTACAGTGCATGCAAATTCTTCTTATTACAGTGCATGCAAATGCACTGTTCTGTTCTTCCTAGGCATCTTCTTCTTATTATTAGAGTGCATGAAAATGCACTCTACTGTTATGCTGTTTATTCTTATCGATATTATATTCTTCAGACACTTTTTGTGCGTTCAATTCAGCTTCAACCGTTCGACGTAGAAACTTCATTCAAACTGCGCTGCGTAGGTCTTACTTAGGTGACTTCAGCTATGTAATTTTCAACGTTGAAAACTTTATCGTTTAATTTATATGAATTTTTTAAAACATTTTTTCCCCCATAGACTTAACATTGGATTATGACATCACAATGAAGTCGTTAAGCAATTAGAATCTTAAGCCAGGTGTTCAAAGCCACCTGGCAGCAACTCTCTGTCTCAGGCTTTCTGGCTCTCTTAAGACTACATATCCTGTTCAATTGTTTCCTCTACCCACAACTGTTTCAAAATAAAAGTCCTCATCATTTTTGCATTTTCATGCACTCGTAATTTCCTTGGAATTACATCTCTAGTTATTATTATTCTCCTAACCAGGTCCTATTCAGCTTCAACCGTTTAACGTAGAAACTTGGTTCAAACTTTGTTACGTAGGTCTTGAAAATAAGACTAAGTCTATCTATATTTCAGTTCTGTAAACTTGATACTTTTTGAAATATTAGCAAAATATTTTTCCCCATTGACATTTCATAGACCTCTGAAGCTGCCCTGTTGGCCATATAAGGAGATCCGGGAGTTAATTGAAGCCAACTGCCCATATATGGCAAGCTTTTTTGTAGGCGAACTTCAGAGGTCTATCGCACTGCACTGCTGATTAAGCTGATTTGCACCTGTGTCAAGAGCCAGCTGCTATCAAGTTTAATTGACAGCCAGTTAAATTGAACCTGCATTATCAGCTCTCTCTGTCTACCCATTCACTCATACACACACACACACACACACACACACACACACACACACACACACACACACACACACACACACACACACACCTACACCTACACCTGACTGCAGCACTTCATATATACCACACTTCTCCATGCACTCCACAACATTGTCACCTTAACCTAACTCTCCCATTTCACTGCATCATAGAAAGCCATGCTCCTTACATCCACTTACATCCACTCACACACACACACACGCACGCACGCACGCACACTCACACGCACTCACACTCAGAGGTGGAAAAGTCAAGCTTCAGAGAGTAAAAGTCCAATCACGTATTGGTTCTATCTGTGCACTTAAACACAGGTGATCTCACCAATTAGCTGCTCTGCCTGGCTGAAGAGTTATGGTGCATTCCATTTAGTGTTGGCAGGGTTGGTAGTCTCGTACGTTTACCCGCCCGACATGTGAGAATTAGTGGCTAGCGTGAAGGCTGGAGTTTGTAGTCTTTTGGGAAAGAAGATGGATGCCACCAGGGCAGCAACTGTCTCTTAGTGCTGTACATTTGTCTAGAACACAAGCAGATGTCCCTCATTCTCCCTTTTTGGGTATGGTCAATGGGAATGAATAATAAAAACATTTTTGGGCAATTTCAACAAGTGCTGTCGCATTTCTAATGAGCTAGATGGGCATTAGTAGGCTAGCTAGTCATTGTTATTGTTGTGTGCTAGCCTCTTTAGCAAAACAGCTGGAAAAAAAATCATTACATTGTATTGCACGCACAGCAAGACCGTTAAATGTATGAATTGGTGGCCGGATTGAAGCAGCAATGCAATCTAGTATGTTAAAGCATTCCATTGTCATTAAAACGACCAACACGGTACAAATACAAAGAAAACACATGTCATCTCATCTCGACTATGGGCACAGCCATGTTTGTTTACAGGTCGTAAGCCCAACTCGGGGTACTCGCAAGTACTCCGAGGTAAAGGGGGCGTTCCTCCGTAAAATGCCGCAAGAAAGCTGGGTAATTTACACTTTACAACTCGGGCGGGTGACTTACGATACAAATGGATCGCAGGGTTACTACTGAGAATCAGCTGGTTGGTTGGACTTTTCCACCTCTGCCCCTAAGCAGTGCTTGAAGTGGGCCGGAACGCAGCGGAACGCAGTTCCGGAACTTCTGTATTTTCGTCTTTAGGGTTCCGCCACTTTTTTCTGCGTTCCGGTACTTACTGAAACTGATCCGACGCAGTGACAGTGGCCCGATAATATAATAATAGACAATATATCACAAGACCGATGAAAGCCTAGCCTACATTGCCCACGAGTCACGACAGTGCCCTATCACAGTGTTTCTCAATCTACCGGGCCGTGAGATTACCATCGGGCCGCCGGCAGACCCTCTCTGCCCTCTTCGAGAGACGCACCATGCGGCCGCGGCCGCACCCATTCTTCTCGGTCATATTGCTGCGCGAGAAAATCGCACAGAAATAAAAGGCATATCATATGAAACTGCAGAACCGGACCTTTCCAATGGTGCTAGCCGCTAGTTTCTATGATGAACGGTTCGCGAGATAATTAGCGTTGGAAATTACAGTTACATATACAAAAATGAATGTCATTCAGTTTTGCGTCATACCCATTCTTCTCTATGAAATATCTGACGATTTCTTAACTGCCCTATGGCAAACTACATATCAAAATAAACAGGAGATTATACTGATTCCAATGGTGTATAGAATGCCTCTGTATAATATAGCGGTAATCACGAGAAATCCTTTTTGGAAATCACATCACATTTCTGCATTTTTTTCCATACCTCTCCATTTCCCCCACTTCAAAATAATTTATTTGTTTATATCAGAAGTTGTATTCAGACCCCTCATATAACCATGGCAGATGCTTGATATGCCATATCAGGACCCAAAATAGCAATAGAAAGAACACTTACAGTCCCACTTGTTCTGACTTTTGAGCTTGAATCTCTGTTAATTATATCAATGTAAGAGGTAGCTACAGCCTATTTCACAGTTTTCTTCCTTTAGTCCAAAGGTTTCTTTAAGGTTCTAGGGCCTTTAGCCCAGTCTATTGTTAGGCCTACAAGTGGCTATCACACTGGTCTTGTTGTTTTTAATGTTTTTTCAGTATTCCATTTGTGAATTAGAAAAAAGTAGCCTAGGCCTATAGGTTATTGCTTGAAAGAATAACCAAAATATCCTAAAGAGTTGATTTTTTTTCACCGCACAAATGTCAAATATCGGAAAATTAGAGTTCCTGCACTTATTTTTTCCCACTTCAAGCACTGCCCCTAAGCCACATACATACAACACACTGCCCCCCCCCTTCCCTCACCTTCCTCTGTCCACAACTGTTTGTAAATTTAAGTTTGTTTCAGATTTTATCTTATGTCTTGCTTTTGCATGCACTGGTAATTTCCTCGAAATTACGTTTTCTAGTTACAGTGCATGGAAATGCACTGTACTGTTCTTCCAAAACTTCTTCTTCTTATTATTATTATTATTCCGCTGATCAAATTCATTTTTTCTATTCAGCTTGAACCAACGTAGGTCTTAAATAGGGGAATGCTGCTAAGTATTTTTCAACTTTGTAACTTTTATACTTTTTAAACTATAAATTAAAAACTATTACAAATTTCCCCATAGACTTAACATTGGCCTCTATGACATCACAATCGGCTCATTAAGCAATTAGAATCTTATGCCAGGTGGCCAGCCCCACCTGCAGCAGCCCTCTCTCTCTCAGGCTTAAAGCATACAATCTCTCTGTGAAGACTACATATCCTGTTAAACTCTCTTTCCACAACTGTTTCAAAATAAAAGTCCTCACTGCAATAATACACTATTAAATCATTTAACCATTGAAACTATTCAACTATTTAACTGTTCAACCATTCCAACTGTCAGTTATCTTCAACTGTGCCTCCAGTCAACTACATGAGTCCTCCATGTACCTAGCAACCAACATAGCAACCATTAAAATTAAGCGTTTATGACCGTTTCCACAGCAACCAACATGATTTTACTACAGTAACTTCTTTATTCCTGATAGTGGCAGCCACGGATACCCTATCAACAAATGTTTCAAAATAGAAGTCCTCAGTAGCAAGTTAGCTAGTTAGCATAGTTAGCATAGTTAGCATTTTTAGCATATCTGCTAGAAATGATTAGCGAAGTTAGCTAATCAACCTAGTTAGCATTGTTAACATAGTTAGCATTGTTAGCATAGTTAGCAATTTTAGCATAACTGCTAAAAATGATTAGCTAAGTTAGCTGATCAACTTGGTTAGCATAGTTAGCATTGTTAGCATGGTTAGCATTTTTAGCATTATTGTTAGAAATCATCAGCTAAGTTAGCTTATCAACCTGGTTAGTATTGTTAACATAGCTATCATTTTTACAATAACTGTTAGAAATCATTAGCCAAGTAAATCAATCAACCTGGTTATCATTGTTAGCATAGTTAACATTTTAGAATACCTGTTAGAAATCATTAGTTAAGTTAGAACAGGAATGTTTAAGCTTTAAAATGTCTACCTTAACACTATCAACTCTCTTTAAACTATGCAACCACTATGTTTACCCTAGCTACACCTTAGTAACCATATCTACATTATCTATCTATACATTTTTTTTTGCATTTTCATGCACTGGTAATTCCTTGGAATTGCATTTCTAGTTATTATTATTCTCCTAACCAGGTCAAATTCAGCTTCAACAGTTTAACGTAGAAACTTGGTTCAAACTTTATTACGTAGGTCTTGAAAATAAGACTAAGTCTAAGCATATTTCAGTTCTGTAAACTTGATACTTTTTGAGATATTAGCAAAATATTTCCCCCCATTGACTTTTCATAGACCTCTGAAGCTGCTATCCTTGCCCATATAAGGAGGTCCGGGAGTTAATTGAAGCCAACTGCCCATATATGGCAAGCTTTTTTGTAGGCGAACTTCAGAGGTCTATCGCACTGCACTGCTGATTAAGCTGATTTGCACCTGTGTCAAGAGCCAGCTGCTCAAGGCCCTATCAAGTTTAATTGACAGCCAGTTAAATTGAACCTGCATTATCAGCTCTCTCTGTCTATCCATTCACTCATACACACACACACCTGACTGCAGCACTTCATATACCACACTTCTCCATGCACACAACATTCTCACCTTAACCTAACTCCCCCATTTCACTGCATCATAGAAAGCCATGCTCCTTACATCCACTTACATCCACTCACACACACACACACACACGCGCACGCACGCACACTCACACGCACTCACACTCAGAGGTGGAAAAGTCAAGCTTCAGAGAGTAAAAGTCCAATCACGTATTGGTTTGGTTTGTAAATTTAAGTTTGTTTCACATTTTATCTTATGTCTTGCTTTTGCATGCACTGGTAATTTCCTCGAAATTACGTTTTCTAGTTAACATTGTTAGCATAGTTAGCATTTTTAACATAACTGCTAAAAATCATCAACTAAGTTAGCTGATCAACCTGGTTAGCATTGTTAGCATAGTTAACATTTTTTGCATAACTGCTGAAAATCAATTTTAAACTGTCTATCTTCGCACAATCAACTTTCATAAACTATGAAACCACCATGTCTACCCTAGCAACACCTTAGTAACATATATCTACTTGATTTATCTGTACATTTTGTTGGCATTTTCAGGCACTCGTAATTTCCTTGGAATTACATTCTCTAGTTTCAAACTGTTGTCTTGTCTTGTCTCATACAAATGAAGATATTGCTACCAACTAGGGCTGTGCAATTAAACGATTTTAAATAGTAGTCGTTTTATGTGTTTAAATCGATGTTAAAAATGTGAAATCGTAAAATCGATTTTTCACTTAAGTTTGCAAGTGTGGAATTTTGTGGCAAAAATTCAATATGAATCACTTAAAATGAATTATTCATAATTCATATTGTTTAAAGTGTAAGTTTGGCGGAAATTGAAAAAACGGTGTTTTGCTGAATGAAAATACATCAACTAAGCCACGGAAGAAGCATTTTTCGTTGATCACGCAGTACCGAGCTAGCACCGGCAAGAGCTCCAGCCCAAAATAGCAAACAGTGGGCTAGCATAGAGCTTACAGCCATACGCTTTCAAATTTGCATTTTTAAGCCACTAACATTGCTCAAAACAGCGCCAAACCTCGTCAGCTACTTGCTCTAGGTGTCTACCAGGGTTGTACAAAATTCTGAATTGAATTGAGAATGACCCCAAAATTCCAATTCAATTCTTGAATTTGAGTTTGAATCTGAATTGAGGTTGCAAACAGGAAGTGGAATTGCAATTCAAATTCGAATTGCAGGAAGTAGAATTGGAATTCCATGAAATGCAGAGAAATTCATGACATTTAAATTGTATTCTTCACAGAATGTATATATGATCGCAACATGCATTTCTGCTTATACCACTGCTACTATCATTTTCGTTTATATTGCAGCTGTCTTAGATACAAAGTTGCTGTTTTTACCGTTACATTCACATTGGCGAATTAATATTCAAGTGTAATAAGCCCAAAAGAAGGGAACTACTTCATAGCCGTGCGGTATATCGAAAAATAATGCACGTTCCAAGTAGCGCATCACAATAGGATATTTGACCAAGCAGTGGTATAAATGATCGCAACATGTATTTCATACAGATATTATTTTATGGACATACTTTATGAACACAACACTTTTTTGTACAGAAAATAGTACACATTTGTAGTAATTTGTACCACACAATGGCATTACAAATACGGTATGTGCTGCATAAAACTGATCATTAAAATATGCAAAATGATCAAAAGTCTGTGCTCATTCATTTTGGTGAACCAACTCTCACCAACCTAGTTTAAAATGATAAAGCAAAATTGAGATGTTGAATCTGAATGCATGCCAAAGTTCATGGAACTCCGTTCATGGGGGGGCCATATAATAAATGATTTTATGTGTACATTTAGTGACTGTACACCAACTGGCCTGTAGATGGCCTGACACAGTTTTCTGTGAATATCTCGAGAACTGTAGGGCTTAGGGGCCATGTCAACCAATCCCATAACAACTAATTTCATGTATAGCGCCACCTAGTCAAAGTTGAGAAAGCAAAAATGGGGCATTGTAATCGCAGGTATCTTTGGTTGACAGGTTCCAAACTGCATGAAATTCAAAGTGTAGGATCATTATGACTCCCTCTGAATGTATGCCAAGTTTGGTGCAATTTGGTTCACAGGGGACCATGTAGTGTACATGTAGCGACTGTACACTACACACACACACACACGCATACACACACACATACTGTACAAAGATAAATGCACACACATGTAGACACACACACACACACACACACACACACATACACACACAGACACACAGGCGCACACACACATATGAACACACATACTTGATCACACAGCTATCCTGATTGTTTCCTAAGAAACTACAGGGTCTCAGCTTTCCAAAGAGGTAATTTGATAGGCCAAAGTATGTAGGAGCAATGTCTTCGTAAGTAGATGATGTGCGATGCTGGGCAAAAAATGGGGCATATGCATAAGAGTTTAAACACAATCATAAATTTTTGTGCATATTTTGACCTGCTCTCAGACATATAAAAACATTAAGACACATGAAAACATTCAGTTCTAAATGTGTAAGTCATGTGGGATTATTTGTTTCAAGACTACTATGTTAAAAACATAGTTTTTTCCCCCTAAGTTCTCATGTAATTTTACACCCATTTAGATGAGATGTCTACTGTAATGGACATAAAAAAAATCTTAGAAAGAAATATATATATTTTTTTTTCACGTTTATTTCTACATTGGATAGGAGTAAGAATTAGCTGAATATTATTTTTTTTTGTCCAACAGAAAAAATGCGGGTCTAAAGGGGTTAAAACCATCACATTCACACTGATATTTGGTTAGAATGAATTTCTCTGAATTGCAATGAATTTAATTCCACTTCCTGTAATTCCAATTCAAATTCAATTCAACATCCTGTGGGGTGGAGCCAATGCAAATTCAAATTCAAATTCATTCACTAAATTGAATTAAATTCTGAAATTCTGAATTTTGCACAAGCCTGGTGTCTACACATAAAACAAAGCACCAATCAGTCTGTAAACGTTGGAATAGTTTGTATACAGTTAGATTTAGTTCGAGACGGCAACCCTGTCTGAAGCACAGAAACATCACGCGAGATCTCACATGGGAGCATTGCGTGATAATCACGGACTTTCCTTCATGAGGAGCTGGAAGGGGTAAGTGTTCATAACAGTCTTCTTTTATAAATGTCGGGTTCGTGAACCAAGTTATTGGTGCTTCGTTTTATGTGTAGACACCTAGAGCAAGTTGCTGACGAGGTTTGGCGCTGTTTTGAGCAATGTTAGTGGTCTAAAAATGTGACTTTGTCTACCCTTAGTCCCTTCCGACTATAGTTCCTGTGCTTCCGTGTGAGATCTCGCGTGACGTTGCTGTCTCGAACTAATTCTATCGTATACAAACTATTCCAACGTTTACAGACTGATTGGTGCTTCGTTTTATGTGTAGACACCTAGAGCAAGTTGCTGACGAGGTTTGGCGCTGTTTTGAGTAATGTTAGTGGCTTAAAAATGTGAATTTGAAAGTGTATGGCTGTAAGCCCTATGCTAGCCCACTGTTTGCTATTTTGGGCTGGAGCTCTTGCCCATGCTAGCTTGGTACTGCGTGATCAATGAAAAATGCTTCTTCCGTGGCTTAGTTGATGTATTTTCATTCAGAAAAACACATTTTTTTTCAATTTCCGCCAAACTTACACTTTAATAAGAGCAAGATTTACACTTAAATCCCGATAGGGAAATTATTTGCAAAATGTAAAAAAATTAAATAAAACAGCATATTTGAAATAATTTCTTGCCTTTATCATTTCACAAAATAATCGTAATCGAAAATCGGATTTTGAGAAAAGAAAATGGGGATTTTATTTTCGGGCAAAATCGAATAGCCCTATACCAACATGGTCCATGTATGCTTCGTTCATTTGACATTCAATTGAGAATCCAAAATAAAAAAATAAAAAAAATACTTGTTATTTCATTATTTGTTTATGAATGTGATACAAAGTAGCAAAAAAACAGATTAAAAGTAGAACATTTAAAAAAGGGACTCAGGGCTAAAACTGAATTTGATATTATTTTTTTTGCTACTTCGTATCACATTCATAAACAAATGTGACCATTCATAGCGAAATCAGTCGTTTTGCGCACAACGTTATTTTGAGAAAATCAACAATAACAAACTTCCGGGTTAAAATGTTGAATTTCACGTTTTCGCCTCATTCGACTGTATACAGTCTACAGTTTCATATCGTGAACGCATTTCACGGAAAAACATACGTTTTGACTGTTAAACCCGGCGAAGATTCAACACATTTGCTGTCATTCCCGTTGTGCACGCGCTGCTTAAAAAGGTGATTTCTCCTCTTTTGGCATATCGTGACAGGAGAACCATGTCAACTTTGGATGCTGTTATCTTAGCGATAGTTTGTGTAATACCCTCGATATACATATCGTTGGAATGCTTAGTTTATGGCCGTTCACGTGAGCACAATAACTTAATTTAATTAATTTTACCGAAACGACTGGTTCCGCTTTACAGGGTCACAAATAATGAAATAACAAGTTTTTTTTTTCTTTTTTGATTTTGGATTCTCAATTGAATATCAAATGAACAAAGCATACATGGACCCAACATGGCAAAGCAAAAAATAATCAGGACTAGCATCTAGCTTGTGGAACTGTTGAGAGGTATTCATGGTTACAGATAACCCTTTATTCACCCCCACTTGGTTTCTTATGAAACTTTGTTACAGCCATAGTGCTTAAAGAGACACTGTAAGATTTTCAATTTTCAATGTTTGTTGCCAAAATTTACTTCAACATTTCCCATTCATATACATTTTATACTGTATATTATAGTATCTGTTTATTTATTTATTTTAAATGTATTTCTGTAGTTGAATGGACACTTGAGCACAAGGAATTTCAATACTTATAAATGCTTATTTATGAGTACATGACAATACACTTTGAACTTGAACTTGGATTGGTGTTATATTTGGTTATGTTATGAGAATGTGGAATTCATTAGAACAAGAGGAATAGTCAAAAGATGAGCGATAATGTGCCTTTACTATATAGTGGAGTTTGCGAGATGGAAATGAGAGGGAATCGTTTAAATGTCCATCTAGATTGTAGCCTAATCTAATTCACGGTGCGTTTTAAATCCGAAATGTGAAGGATTGTGAGGAGACTACTATTAATTTACTAACTTAAAGACTGTATCTACAATTCAAAGAGGACATAGAATGGATGAATTGAGTATTGTACTGTGCTCTCTGATGTTAAAATAGTATATATTCAACTTTGATTTAGAAAAAATATCTCAATTGCAATTTTACAAGCCCATTTAAAACCTCATATTTAAGCTGGGTATTGAAATGGCGCCCTCTTTGGCAACTCCAATTGAACTTCAATGGCTTTGCGATATTTGACACAAGTGGCTATTTCTGAGTTCAAGATTTTCATATGAAGGAGGCACAACCCAAGCTATTTTCTAACTACATTGTTAAAAGTTCTCTCAAATTTGTCCACCTCTGTAACAGCAATTTCATATATAGAACAAGGCCACTTGATGTATGTACGGCAAGAGCCCGAACTGTAAGCACCACAACTTGAGCTTGCCAGACAAAAAGGTTTTATTGATTGTTGTCATGTCATCCTTATAGGCGCGGATGGGAGGTAGCCAAGTGCCATCCTGCAGCTTTTTGCCTCCAACATTTTGATTCCCTTATAATAGACTAGGTGCACAAAAGGCTCTTCCTGTACACTCATTTATTTCCGGTGGAAATTAAACTGTTGTAATGGCATCTACTGTTATATTATGCTCGTTAAATCTTCCACTATGACACTGAATATCTTGTTCAACTAATAATAACAATTTCAACACATATAAATCTTTCTTTGTCGTAACGTGCTGATTCCCAGGTGCAGCATCCAACCGGGTCCGTGTAGACACTAATTGCATTACCAATAGCGGCAGGCTCAAACACACCTGGCTCCATCGGAAACAAACGAGCGTACAGAGAGCCTTTCCTGCATGTAGCCTATTACCTCCAACATCTTAAACAATGTTTTTGTTTCTTGTACTACCAATCTTTTACAGCTGAAAAGGTGAATATAGAGATACTGGCAAATGAATACATGGGTCATATGGTGGATCAAGGCAGCCTCAAATTCATTTGTGTGGGGAAAGTCCAAGAAAACAATCAGGTCTTGGGAGCAAGCAAAGTGGTCTTGTTGGAAGTCCCCATTCTAAGTTTGAAGGTTTGTACATCTACTGGTGGAAAAAGTATTAACCTTTTTGCGCACATTGTACAGTATTATAAAGTATTACATAATATGTATTGTAGCCATTATATTGTTTATCCAAGCATAAATAATAAAGTTACAGTTTCCATTTACGTACATTTTAATGAAATAATGTTAAAGGAACACTTCACCGTTTTTTTAAGAACATTTTATTGAATCCAATGTCTTTACTGTAGCTGCATGGAGAGGTAAAGGTGAACCAAGAGATGTCTGTCACCTTGGAGTTCACCAACATCTTCAACGTTGTCCTGGAACATGTGAATTTGCGCATGGAGGGCCCTGGTGAGATAGGATTGAAGAAGAAATATTACGAGTAAGCAAAACTAGCTGTGCACGCACATCTACAGAAAATTAAAGAAGTGCTGGATAATGAGACCGAGTCAACACGTGACAAAAAAACACACACTATACAGTATGCTTCCAGTGTGGTTTCATAAGCTACAACGTACAAGGAACACTGCAAACGTACTATGGGCGTAGTTCCCAATATAGAAAAAAGAAAAGCATAGAATGTATACTTTTTTGATCCCGTGAGGGAAATTCGTTTCTCTGCATTTAACCCAATTTAACCGAATTAGTGAACACACACAGCGCACACACACACAGTGAGGTAAATCACACACTAACCCAGAGCAGTGAGCTGCCTGCCCAACCAGCGGCGCTCGGGGAGCAGTGAGGAGTTAGGTTCCTTGCTCAAGGGCACTTCAGCCGTGGTCGGGGATCGAACTAGCAACCCTCCGGTTACAAGCCCGAAGCCCTAACCAGTACACCACGGCTGCCCACATATATATGCCCAATATAGGGCGCTAGGCGCAGTGATATCACGCACTACTACTGCTTGTTGCCTATGGGGACTATTTTCAGGTGCTGTGTGATATCACTGCGCCCATGACATTTGCAAGTCAGCGTGGGTATACCCAGGCTAATGTTTGTCAATGTGCATGACTTACTGTCAGCACTAACCTATACATTTTAGCATAAAATGGCAATTACTGGAAAATCTTAAAGGCTCTTAAGATTTTTAAAGGCTACAGTCAAACATTTAATGTGCACACAAACACAAACAAAGGAGTCTGTGACTTTGGGTGCATGGCACAAAAACTGTTTGTGCTTCAATATGTTTATTGTGTATACAGTGTGTGAAATTGCTGGATCTGTTTTTACAATGAAACTGATAAGAAATATAAATGACTGTTACAGCTGGAAACTGGAGATAATACAGCATATTATTTCTATTTGCAGATATGTCTCCCCTGGTGCCTCTTTAACATGGACTGAGTCATTTGTCCCTGACATGCCAGGAACAGGAGGAGTGGTAGGCAGTCTGGTCTGTCCCAAGCTCAGTCACGTCTACGGCGAGCTTGACTTCGACGCCCAGCCCTAAAAACAACAATCAAAGAAGATCCCCTTTTACTCGTAGCAAGCAATATGATACAAATCAGAGTGTCTGTCTCTTCCAAATGCTGTTAATGAAATAACTAGTTGAGTTATAGTTTTTCTCAGTTACTTTGGTGCATTTCTCAGATTAGAATGGAAATTGTCAAAACTGCTTGTTCAAACTTGATTATCACTTGTGCACATTATAAATGTACTTCTCATTTATTCAAACTGCAAATGCTTTAATACATCCATGCGCTTGATTGTGTACAAATGTTGGCAGAGAATATAAGTAATACCTTTCCTCTTCTTGCTAATCAATTAAAAAGTGACAGGTGTGACGTAATCAATTAAAGAGGCGGGACTTCCGGTGTGTACCTTTGATGAGTGACGCTCGTGGTTGTAGTCCTTTGAACTTGATTGAATTAGGGGTGTGACATTCTTTGATCTTGATTGAATTAGGGGTGTGACATTGTCTGATCTTTAACCCTTTAAAGTCCGCACCAAGAAAAAAGCAATGGATTTTTTTTTTTTTTGCATTTCGTAATTAATTAGGACATTAATAACAAAAATCAATTGTTTTTTCAAACTCCGACCCCACAGTTTTCTAGATATAGGCCTCTACCAAACGGTTGAGATGTCTGTTCACAGTAAACGCCAGATATCTTTATGCATACAAAAAAACATCAAATAAAAAGGTTATTTCGTCTATGTCTTTATTATTCATTCTTATGTCATTAACTACATGGGCATAGGCAACTTTACGAATGTTTTGGAGGTCGTGCAACAGATTTGATAAATCTTGATAAATGTCATACAATGACATCTCAACCGTTTGGTAGAGCTTGATCAAGGCGTGAAATGACATCTCAACCATTTGGTAGAGCAAATTATTTGACTGTTATAAGAGGTTTTTTTGCATTAAGTTGCATAATTCTGTTCAATAACACCTCTGAAATGATAATGTGTCGAAAAAATATTCGTATTTTGGAAAATTTCGCTAAAATCAGCCCTCATATAACGATCAAATTTTCTCGGTCTCACTTCCTGTTTGAAGGAGTACTTGCAAAGCATACAGCTCAAAGACGCAGTGCCTTCTAGAGGATTTTTTTTAGCATAGCTCAACTAAACCAAGTGGTAGAGAAGGCTCATTCAGGTTGAGTTAAGCTGAATGCATTATACACGGAGATATTGTGACTCAAAGTGTGGTCTACCAAACGGTTGAGCAGAACCTGGATTAGGGGTATGATATTCTTTGAAGATGAAAGAATTAGGGGCATGACATTGTCTGATCTTTAATGAATGAATTAGGGGCATGACATTGTTTGAACATGAATGAACATTTGTAAGAGGTGGATGAGGGGTATGTTAGTCTTTGAAGATGAATGAATGAGGGTATGACCGTCTATGAACCTTTAATGGATTTTTATCGGCCTGCCCTATGAACTTTGGGTCAAGTTGTATGATGGTGGGCGTGTGTCATGTGTGTATCTGTTGTGCTTTGTGTGTTTTAATTGAAGTTGGTCAAGGTGGTATTTGAAGAGAGAGTACAGGGGGACCCTCTGGGTGTGTGTGTGTGGCGTGTGTGTGTGTGTGTCATGGGGGAGAGGCAATGGGTCGAGTCTGGTAGCTGTGAGAGAGTTATGTTGTTAGGCGTATTAAAGTCTAGGATGAATGAATAAAAGTTTGCACGGTTGAACTTTTACCAGCATACCAATCTACCTAAAAACTCAAAATGTATTTTTTCTTACCAAAGATCTGCGTTGATGTTGGTGATGACAAATGACAATATTATCAATTAAACTGCAGGATGAATGAATAAAAGTCTGCTCGTAAGTGAAGTTAGGTTGGTCATCCTGTCTGAGCTACGTCATGACTACAGGGGGGCCTCTGTGTGTGTGTGTGTGTGTGTGTGAGAGAGAGAGAGAAAGAGAGGGGACAGGGAAAGACAGAAAAGGGTGGAGTATGGTATGTGTGTGTGTGTGTGTGTGTGTGTGTGTGTGTGTTTATGAATGCAGATTGGGAAGGAGGAACTTGTTGTAGGAGTGAAAGGGAGCTATTGATAAACCTAATTATCAAGCCAAGGATCTATAGGCTAGTCGCTGGAATTCATTTAACACCCATATCATAAGTTAAAACGGGGCTTTGCAACCAGAGACACTCCTTTTCAAGTTTGGGATCATTAGTTTTGCAGATGAAACAGAGATTTATTGTTTTAATAAATAATGAGTGAGAGGGGTTATACAAAATTAGTAAGTGAATTATAACAACAAAAGACTCACCAAATCCAAGTAACTTGAGGGTTTGTCAGAGAAATGTATGTTTGATGGCATCAGCACAGATTTGCACATCTATAAGGACACTATTAGCTTCTCTAACAAAATGGCCCACGGGATTTACTTCATTGTACAGTAGTATGTACATCGCTTACACATACATTAAATATCATTCAGTGAACAAAATTGTTGCTTGCAATGCTTGTCTAATGAGGGAATAGTTTCAAGGGAATTGATTAAGTTTATTTATGTGTTATACAGGCTGAGACATGTATAGGCCTACGGGGGATGGACATCCATATGTACAGCACTTAGTATTGTAACATTTATGTTAAAGCAGCGCTACGCAAGTTTTTACCTTAAAATAACAGCTCTGAAGCCCTTTTGATGGTAAAACAATTAATATGCGCGAGTAGTTTCAGGAAATTGACTAGGTTTATATAGGTGTTATAGAGGCGGATAAATTAGGCCTACTGAGAATGGACATCCATGTGTATAGCACTCAGTATTGTAACATTAATGTTAAAGCAGCGCTATGCAAGTTTTTACCTGACTATAACAGCTCCAAAGCCCTTTTGATGGTAAACGTACTGCGGCTAGGTAAAATATTTTTTTAAAACGAGGTAAAAAACTAGGTAAATAGTTTGTTCGAGACAAAATACTCTAAATTACACCGGATGTCTTTAACGGAAAAACATTTTGAGATTAAAGACTGTCTTGAAGCCTTGGCACACCGCATGAATATGTCAGGCTGCAGTATTCACAAGTCCTCATTGTGGCGGGCATTATGCACCACTGATAGACCTTCTCTACGGAGGCTATGCTCAACACCAAATTCTACTGGTCTCTTAGCAAAACTTGTCCTCATAAAAATGAGAGATGTGAGAACTTTTGGTAACACTGACAACGTTGTGTGTGATAATAGATAGATAGACAGATAGATAGATGGTACTTTATTCATCACCAACAATGAAAATTCAGGTGTCCAGCAGCCTATACACTGTGTTGTCCAAACAAGCATTCACTAAGCAATACACTCATAAAAACACAAGTAAAGACACAGACAATAACAGTAAGTTAAAGGAAAAGTAAAGAAAGGCTACTATCATTAAAAATAGATTAAATTAAAATGAATGTGCATCAACAGGCCCATTATGCAGCCTTATGACGGCTGGAACAAAATATCTCCTGTACCTCTCGGGCCTGCAGCGCACAGAGAGGAGTCTGTCACTATGGCTGCTTTGCTGGGCAACCGCAGTATCATGTAGTGGGTGGCCCCTGTTTTCTGATTATTGCAGTATTCTTGCAAAGGCTCACGGGAACACAATGAAATGGCAACACCAAGACTTCCCATATGATGATTTCCTTTCCTGGTTCAGTCACCTAGCGGCGTAAACTCAACAATCAGGTCTAAACACCGGGCATCAGGTGAACCTTAGTCAGCAACAACAATAAAAGGCAATATAGCATTGCGAGGAAGAGGAGGAGGAACCATCATGACTTACAGTAATACTAACACACTCTATTTCTCTTCCCTTTCCCCTATACCTCACCTGTGAGGTAAACCATTACCAGCCATCAACCATCTCTGTGCCTGTCCCTCATCACACCTGAAGTCACATCCCTCTGACTGCCCTACCATCGCCATTGCCTTCGCCATCCCTATGACTGCCCTACCATCGCCTGCTGTGGTTCCCTGCCCGAATCTTTGGCCCACGCATCCCAGCGACCCATCACTTTCCGAAATAACTAATGGATTACTAATGGACAATTTATTCCCTACACTGGACTATTTGAACTTTCATTGTCATTGTTACTTTCAAACTACAAATGACTGTACTGTAACTGACCCAAGGCAGATGGGTTGGGCCCTTGAGTCGTGGATCTGTCTGAGGTTTCTTCCTATATGTATCTCCAATTCTAGGGAGTTTTTCCTTGCCCCTGTTACTCATGGGCTCTCTTTGAATGTCTAACACTCTGTAAAGCGCCATGAGACATGTGTAATGTATTGGCGCTCTATAAGCGACATTAAATTGAAATTGAATTGAAATAACGGTAGGCGCATGTGAAGAAAGACAAGGACCAAATGTATTTATCAGATGGGATGTGAGCAACATTGTGAAGACTGGGTCAAGCCACGTGACATATGTCAGCATTTCTGTAGGGTCTGTGAAAGGATTATTGTTTGACCTTTGTGTATTTTTGTTTGACCCAAATATTTCACTGCTCCTTCACCAACATAGCTGTATCTTTTTAGAAATTACATAAATGCTCTGCGTTGAATATACAGAGCAAAATGAATTTGGAGATGGATTGATGTATTTGGTGTACTTGGCTGTGTGGAGAGAAAAAACAAATCTGCAATGTACAGGTTGGGTCTTATGGGACATGTTAGGACTATATATTCATGCACTCTAAATTACCCTCTAATCCTACGTGAAAAACAGACACAGAGATGGGAAATGGATATAAGGTTAAAATAGCACATGGTGGTAGGCAAACCATGGTGATCAGGTTCAATACAGAGGAAACAGAAGCAAGACAAAAATACAAATAAACCACAATCCAATGAGGCAAACAGAAAATGCAGACTTGACTCGGCAGGACAGGGCGGAAACACTCTGTAGACACACTCTTAATGCAACAGTAAAGAGTTTTTGTACTTTAAAATAATGTTTCCAAAACCATTTCAGTGGTTCATCAACTCGTAACAGGGGGAACGGTACTTAAGCATTCACTGAGCGGCCCTCTAGCGACTATATCCACTATGTAAGTTTACCAGATCGGGTAGCGGACCTGTAGTTCAATGGAATGAGACTTAAGAAACTACAAATTAGACTTGCTTCGATACTTTCATAAAATCATGCAACATACGCCACCTTGTTTGTGGACATCATTATTTGCTGGATAAACAAATAGTGTGTGTGTGACAGAGGAAAAGTCCTTGCGTTGCTTTAGAAAATTGGTCAGAAAAGACACAGAAACAAGACAGTGTTTAAATAGTGAGTGTGATTGAGTACCTTAGAACAGGGGTGCAGGACTCAATCAACAGAAAGCCAGGAAGTGCGGTAGCAGGACAAAACATGGAGTGGACAGAGGGGGCCTATACACATGACGAACACTGCATGACAAGGAACAGGAAACGTAACCTGGATCCTCGGAATCCCGGCCTGGACTGTGACTCAAAACATGCACAGAGTACATTAGTGTGTAACAGGTCCAAGGGCCAATATCAGATCATATGATGGATGGATGGATGTGAAGACAAGAACATAGAGTTTTGATCAATAATTGTATGGCTTTGAAAAACCCTGTTGGGTACTTTTTCTGATTTTTCCAGCGAATATGTTGCAACTACAGGGGTTTAAACTTGGAGTAGCCTACAGATTTTATGTAAAATACTGTGACACATGTAAAAATGCAATAAAGGGCAGTATACTTGGTTACATAGTAAGGGAAGTCAAAGTTTTCTCACTCTCCTCTAACCATCTGAACCTGGATCTGATAAAGTCACCTTTAGTCAAATTGAAATAAAACTCATCAAGTCGGTATTTCTAACTTTTCTTCTTGTCTAAGCTCTTTTGTCAGCATGTATTTTCTTGATACAGTAGCTTAATCTCTGATTGTTTGTTTCTTCTCATTAGGCTATTGGTCATTGATATTGCATTGACATTATTGTTTATAATTGTGTTAGTCCTTTCTTAACATTTTAAAACTGTTCACTTTTAACTATTGCTTTTATTTGTAAGTTGGTTTGAGCAAAGGCATCTGCTAATCATATAAGAAAACCATAATTGTCTTTGGTGGTGCTAGCATCTTTTAATGGTAAAATAGTTAAAATGGTAAAAAAAAGAAAAGAAATCTCATTCTTAACAAAAAAGACATCTTTGTTTACATCTCTCGCTTAGATCAGAAACCTATTCAGCTTTAAGGTCCTTAATACTCTTTTTCAAAGTGCAAGCTTTAATAGAGGATTGTACACTTTCCAATAACCTCGTGGTGCTGGAATATCTCGTTGGCCACCCAGTTTACTGTAATCACAATCTGCTTTTCTGCATATAGTTTGGATAGTCTCGTTTGAACAAGTCCATTAAGTCAGGGTTGAAACATGGTCAGTTGTCTATCAAAGAAAGATCAGAGTATAGGGTATATGGAATGAAATTATTAGCACAAGGCACTTGACTCAAGGGAATCTATCTAAACTAACATCAACACCTTCATTGAAATGGTAAATAATAAAGAAGCCATTCTCTTGTTTTATGCTACACTGCATGTTTATAGTTAATGCATATTAGGCTACTGTAAACATTCCACCTTCTCAACTGTATAATATTGTCTATACGGCGCTATCTTATACTGTTTATGCACCGCCTCTCTATACTGTGTATATCACATTACACTTTTTTGCACTTCTGTTTAGGCACAGACTGCATGTCATTGTGTATGTATGTCTGCTCGGCGCAGTGACAATAAAATTGAATCTAATCTAATCTAATTTTATGACAGTCGTCACGCATCTTCCTCCATGGGATTGAACCATCTCTAGCATTTCTTCTTTAAATGTGTGTAAAAGTATAGACACAACATCAAAGTGATTACTCCCATGACAATAACATACAGTATATTCACCCATTGCGAGCTCCAAAATCTGGTTACCGGTTTAGCCAAGCATGTCTCGAGCAATACAATATCTACCTAGTATCTTATTTTACAAAATAAAATCACGCTTTCTCCTTCAAAGCATCGCTTATACCGCATAATTTATACTTCAAGACAAAACTTGCGGCAGACTTGAAAACATATTCCATAAGACTGAAAGACTACAGTTAACACATAACAACAACTTTGTAAGTTTACAAACTTTTCTAACAGGGAGAAGCGGAAGAACTAGGCTATTATTTATCACAACACAGTGTGAAAATAAATCCATAAACAAACTTGCAAAAAAATGCTTCATGAGACTAAATAGACAAGAACGTTTTTACTACGTTCACATTTAACACATTTATTTTGGTATTTAAAATGAATAAAAATATGCAACATGTGTAAAAAAGCTATTTATATTGTTTTAACCCCAATTCATAATAAACTCAGATACCATTTGATATGAATAATGTTAATAAAAGTCTGAGAGATCACTTATAACAAATGAAGTGTTATTCATTAGGGATAAATTCCACTCTGACAAAGGCTTGGATGGCATAACACACATTTATCTAGGGATATATGAAATGAGAAGGTTCTCTTTGACAGCAATTGCCCCATTGTTTACACATGCTTATTATGAGTTGGTCTTCCAGTAGCCTATAGAATATAACAAACATAGCATGTGTTTTTCATGCTGTAAAATGGAAAGAATTTCAAGGTCTGAAAAAGATATGAAGACAAGATTGAATGACTCATCTGTTAAACCATTTTGAAATGTTACAATACATTTTCTTTTCTCAAGAAGGTATTACATTTTGACCTTTCAGAATTAGATGTATAGATATCTTGAGCCTAATGTAATTATTGTTAACAACTGCAAAGAAAATGTTTCATTACAGCCTAACATCACACAAAATGTCCAGGAATGTTATGCTCAAATGGACACACAAACACTCAAATCCACACTGATTTAGATGGTTTAAAGTCGAAGCTTAGTTAAAAGTTTGACGCATTTTTCTGGAAATTGGCCTAATCAGATATTGGGAACAGGACACGATTTTGTTGAAACGGTGTTTTGAATAGAGCCTTCTCGCCAGGGAGTCCAACTGCCAGGGATCTCTGCAAATGGACAATTGGTGTGCGCAGGTTCTAGCCTAATTCTGCAAGAGTCCAAGGGAATTTAGGCTATTCCGCTTAGTAATTTAAGTCTTGTACGCCAGAGTGGCGAAAAAGAGCTACCAGACAATAAAATCATTGGCTCGCTACAAATTACGTCACCGTGGGACTGGACAAGATTTTACATTTATTTCAACAGTGCCACAGCGTCATTCATTATAATGACCATCTCAGTGTTCCTTACCCCACATCCGCCCTTACCACTTGCCACCAGCTCTGATTTTTTCACAATCATCAGTCTTATCTGTGAGCCATTTTAATCTTGAGGGGGAAGCAAAGTCCTATTCCTCATTGTCACGATGCTCAAACAAAAACAGGAGAAAGACGTGTGTGTGTGTGTGTGTGTGTGTGTGTGTGTTGGGGGTGGGGGGTGCAAGATTCCGCATTTGAATCGTGTCGATAGCTTTCGATAGACTCAGCTTCTCATCTGCAGTTTCCTCGTAGCCTTGGCTGTCCTGACCTCATCCTGAAGCGCCCCCGCTATGGATTTCGTGATCAAAGACTGAGGACTATCCTTGGTTCGGTCCTACAGTTGGGTAGCACAAATCTGTACATAAATGTAGGCTATTCTAGCCTAGTTAATATCGAGGTCACAATAATAAAGACATGGGCGTTTCTCAGTGGGGGGATAACCTGATGAAGCAGAGGGGAACACAGTCCCCATTTTCATTTTTCGCCAATTTGCCTATGAAAAACTGGAAAAAACATAAAGGCAACACAGATGGAATTGATCGAACACAACTCTGGTTGCCAATCAGCCACTGCGGGCAAAACTGCGGTCACCACAGAGTTGAGGCTGGCACCTCCAGAGACTGCAGTGAGGTCTTCGGTGTTCACGCGTGCCCGTGACCTAGATGCGGATAGCCCCGCAGTCTCTTTAATCACCATGGGTTGATAGGGGTTTGAAACAACATGGGGGGGGGGGGGGGGGGGGGCAGTCTTGTCTAGCAAGTGAGAAAATGGAGAAAAGGGGAGTCCAACAATCACATTTACGTCAAACGCGCGACGTGGGCGTGAAGCAGAGAGAGTAAAAAAAGCGAGGCATCACCGCCCTCGCTTTACGGGGTGCACCACTTCCCTCCTCTGTGCCTCAAAGTGCGCGCAAAAAGGCGAACAGAGGAAGATTCCGTGAATCACTGCTCCAAGTTGACAGTAATGCTCAATGTTGGGTCTTGGCGATCATTTTTCCTCCAAACAATTTAAGATTGGTATACCCCAATGGTTTTACACCACGTAGGATGGGATTAACATTGACGGGCAGATATATCTTGTTGTTTCTTGCTGTCCAGATAGGTGAGTTGCTGCGATTTAAATACTTTGCTGATTGCACAGAAAATGTACCTAGGCCTACGCCATTTCGTAGAAACGTGAAAATCCTCACGTTCCTGTTTAAGTAGGCTACTGTGTAAATCCTGTTTAAGGCGGTGATTGTATTATCGTATTGTATTGTATTAGCCTAATCAGTTGTGTTCAACAAGCCCCATGTTAAAACTACAGCCAGTAAGACAATCTTGGAATGATTTGAATAGCCTGATATCATATTTACCGATGTCTTTTTAAGCAAAAAAAAAAAAAAAAACGTACGGTTTCTGTCACTTTAAAGCGCCTAAATTATGCGAAATCCCCTCAAACCTGCATGATAAGGCTATTCCCGTAACATTTTACCCGAACGCTTGAAACGCTTAAAATCTAGAAATTCTGTATACAGGACCGGGACTCTCCTTCTAATAATGCACGACCTATTGCTGCTGGCATGGGATTGCCTTCCCCTCTCGATAATCCGAAGGACGTGCCTTGGGAGGCATCAATTATTCAAACCACAACGTCCATTGTAGAGGATCCTTCAATTTCCCCAATAACGCATTATTGGTGAATGAATTAGGCCTATTTAAGTTAAATTGAATTAAAATAGAATAGGCTATAAATACTAAGAGTGAATGTCACAAATATGGGACATAATAGGCCCGTTACTTTCCCCCCAGTGATATTGTCTCATATGATAGCCTATGGTCATGATTCAAGCAGGGATTTTTGTGAAAACCGTGTGTTTAAATGTCTAGCTGGGATCCTGGGCTACATAGGCCTATAATAGTACACCTAGCCTATAACATAGGGTATGCAGCCTAGGACAGGTGTCATCTTCCTTTTTTTTCATTCAAATAGGCTATGCGTCTTCATGAGATCGACTAATAGCACTCCCCTTTCTTATCTGAACATTTTCATAACCTGTGCTCTAGAATATGATATGACATTGATACTCTTGATTTCTTTGTCCTTACACCGATACATCGTTCAGAGTAGTGGATTTGTGTCGAAACATGATGTGTTTATTAGCCTACTTTAAATTGTGACGATGTTCATTGTTGGACAAAAACACTATGACCAACACCACGATTGAGATAATATTATAGCCTATTTTTAAGCTACTTTCAGTAGCCCATATGACCACATCCATAGGCCTAACGATTGCATTCGTCTGTAATGTAGGCTATATCTGTGTAGAGAAAATACACCATAGAGACACCACTCACAGATAGCCTACATAGGCTTATTCGTTAAATTCATTATTCATTATTTGACATAATAATCTTCGGGAGTTTTTTTCCGCTGGTAATCATCAACGCTGTCATTACTGATAGCTATTACAAAGCAGAGGCAGACTGATCACGACATCGCTGTTACATAAGAACTATGCAGCATATTTTCTGGTATAGCCTGGTCTGATGTGACATCATGCAAATTGAAAAGATGAATGATCCCAGTGTGACAATGAGAGAGAGGGAGAGAAATGTCTATTACGTAGGCTATAGCTCTGCGCTTTAGATATTTTTTTTACATTTCATTCATAAACTACCGTTCAAAGACTGAATATTTATATAGGCTACTGTATTCAGAAATACAAATCAGTCACGACTGAAATAATGTAGTCTATAGGCTATGTCTTATCCCTATCAGTAAAAGAGTGTCGTTTAAACAGCTCCGTGCATGCTTCATGCTTCGTAGGGTAGCCTTCACAAGTAGAGACATCATGGTCATTGACCAATTGACGGAATTATTTGCTCAACGAACCATGCAGGAAAAGCGAGAATCGCCGTGTTAATTCTCTCCAAAATGAGTTAGAGTGGCCAAATAAGACAGAGCATCCCCGATGTCTTGTTTTCTCAAAGAATGCCAGTAGTATAGTCGAGACCGCGCCTATTTACATGCATGGGAATGGCACGTTTATCATCTTTCATTCAATCACGCACTCTCCGTGCGCGCGTGCACACACGTATACACGTGAAGGTAAATCCCACCCTCTTTATACAATACTACAGTCAGACGAGGATTACCTCATTGTCCATGCGGCTATGACTGTAAGAGTGGAATGAACTAGCCTACATTTGTATTGTATATAACAAAACAACAACAGGTTTGCCTACATGTCTGTATATGGTCTATTGGGGTATTAGCTTGAAATTCTTTGTAGGCATTTTGATAGGCCTATGCCACGAAATAGAATTGTGTTCGGTCTCAGAAGAACCATTTGCTTATTAGTGGATGCCTGATATGCAATGTTACATAGGTTATTTTAAGATGGAAATGTTCTCCTTCTCACCTCCATCGTCTTCCTCACCATCTTGTTTTCACAGCGTATCTACTGCAGGCAGTAAGGGCAGCAGGGAAATGTGAAACAGTATTCAAAGGCTTCTCCAATTGCCTTCTTGAACTTGGAGAAAATATGGCCAACTATCCACAGGAGTTGGACGAGAAGCAGAATATCCAGACCATCTGCGGGTGAGTTGGAAATTTAAATAAACCCCACCGAATTGGAAATTAAGTAGGCGGGGGTTCAAGAGCGTGAGTAGCCAGATGGGTTCTTTACGATGTATCAAATTGAACAGCGCTTGTGTGCTGCAGCATAGTTTCCAGTCGCCTCATTTATCATGACATGTAGGGATTTTTACAATAATGATTTATTTCAGTATTTCCTTTATCGAGATATTCGAACCATAAAAGGGACATGGAGAGTGCTCTGTATCTGTGTGTGTGTGTGGGGGGGTGTGTGTGTGTGGGGGGAGGGGTGAAGAGAGGGGCGGAGTGAGGGGCGGAGTGAGAGTGCGGAAAAGCCACATGATGCGAAAGATTCTCTTAGGGACTCCCGTTAAGGGTTTCCCATGTCCCTGGACTGTGCCTGCGCAAGCGGATAGGGAGACCAAAAAACTCTATAGGGCAAGAGCCAATTCCTACATCAATGCAACATAAAACATGTTGGCTAATACATTTTGATTGACATAATGCAATATTAATTGGGCACATGATAATGATTAACAGATTATTATCATTTGTTAAATCTAGGTGAACTATAATTATAATTCGTTTGAGAAAATCATTTCGAAATGTCTCGTCACAAGCCTAAAATTAAATAGCCTATCTTAAGATTTAGAAGGCCTACCTTTCCTAGACTGCGATGTCTTAAAATTGCAACAGATTTGAGCTTTATGTTTTGTCTTCCTCTTTGATAAGGATATTATTATTATTATTATTATTATTATTATTATTATTATTATTAGTAGTAGTAGTAGTAGTAGATAGGCCTATAATAATAATAATAATAGGCCTAATAATAATCAGAGTCTGTTTAACATTTGGCTTGCAGATACTGGGATGGTTTCCATTCGTGTGCTACAACTGCGCTTGCAGACTGCCAAGAGGGAGCAACAGATCTCTGGGAGAAGCTTAAAAAGCAGTCAAGAAATCTGGAGTACCCAGGAAGTTTGTTTGAACTCTGTGGTGGCGGGAATGGCGCCTCTACATCACCTGTACCGTTCGGCCTTGCTATGCTTCTAACGGCCTTTTCTACTCTGGTGACATGGCTTGCATTTTAATCCCCACCCAAATCCCATCTTCCAAAAAAATAAAGAGAAGAAAACAGAATAAATACACCAAGAGAATAAATGCAACAAACAAAACAGTAAAACGACTAAAACATCCATCTTGGAAAATCGCTGATGAAAAGACACAGGCCTACACACAAATGGATGTCTATGTCTTGCAGAAGTGACGGCTGGATTTTGCGAAACAACAGCGCGCTGTCTTCATTGAATAGCCTACTCCAACATATTGGCATCATTTGCAGAGCGGAAAGAAAAGGAACAGAGTATCAATATGGGCACACAGCCTTTATAAATTATTCAACGAGTATCGTTCAAATGATTGCATTTTTGATGGCCTTTGCTCGCACTCTCGTGGAATCAACACCAAGCCTACAATAGCGTACTATCATCTTTGCAAGTCATGACCAGCTTAGTCATCATCAGTGGAGTCTAATACTCCATTTGAAATAAAACATGAAATGACTCGCATAAATGTAATTCAGACAAGCATTTTTCTTTAGGTCAACCTCTCCATCCCTTTGGATTTCTCAAAATATAAATGTATCAAATATTGGTTCTGTCAAGCCAAATAGGCTGGACTAGATATTTTGTAGGTCCAGGCTACCTGATGTCATAGCATAGCCTAAGCAGAGAAAACCTAATATTCTTAGACTTGACCATTTCAGGAAGGACAGTCGCCTATTCGCACAATGAAGGGACAGAGAAAGCTAACTTACTCTCCATGATCCTCTCCATAATGACGGGATACTGGGGAGGGAATAAGGCTATGTCACGAGGATGATCAGTCAACCCTTAGGCCTATATTAAAAAAATATACCTTCAAATTATCGGGTAGCCTATACCGAAAACCAGCCGTGGGCAGCTGTGGCCATTTACTTGACCATTTATTGCAATACCATCTTTCAGAAAAAAACTGAGGGTAACCTTATTTGATAGTGTAATACTAGCTTACTTTCCAAAAGTACCGTAGCACGACAGTATTCAGACCTCAGCACATTAGATGACAGAAAAAATGCTGGCTATATATTTGATGTTGCCAAGGCATAGATCACGTTTCACTGCCTTCAGAAGAAATGTGTATTTTGTTTGTATGTTCGTCCATTTTGTTTCATGGGATGTTGCATAAAATAGTCTACATGAATATTTTAAAAAATAATGATGAGAATGTATGTGAAATGAATTTAAGAGAGATTCTTTAAAAAAAAGATTTTAAAACAGTCATTAGGTAGCCTATAATAGACATATGCAGGTAGCCTATCAAACCAGATTCCTAAAAATAAATTAAATAAAACCCATTACTGTTTAAAAGAAGTGTGATGTTCTCATTTAAGCCGTTTAATCAACTTTACATGTATAAGGATTTACTTGCTGGAAATATGGTGTAAGAATGTAGAATGAGAGAAAATGTTCCCTTGCTGTAGTGGTAAGCTAATGAGCAAGGTTATGAAATTGTAGAAGCCTGGAGGCACACTTTTGCGCGCACAATCCTAGAGAGATGATGTTTTATTATTAATGTGAACAGAAGTCCCCCCCCCCCCCCGTTTTCTTATTGATCGAATGAACAATGCCTCTTTGAGAACAACTTGTCCTCAGATGACAATCATAGTGAATAACCTATGTGGAAATAGCGTACAGGCTACCCCAAGCGCCTAGACTGCATGGCCACATAATCACCATAAGCTTTCAAGTTCTCCAATACCGGTATTCGACCACATTGTCCAACAGGAGCCGTGTAAAAGGCCAGACTCCATATCTTTAACGGTTAATAGCCTACCTGTAAATTACTAATTTACCCAAATCTGACGCAGCATGTTAACCAATCAACACGTAGGCCTAGGCGAGCTCCAGCAAAGCTAAATTTCCCTCGATATAGTCTTCGTTTTATTTGGAAGAGTGAGAGCTAGCCTAGCCTAAGGCAGCTGAAGTTCCTCTTAGCCTATGTGCTTCTTTCAGAGCTTGGAGCGAGGCACATCCCTTGACCGGAGACATCATCAAAGAGTTAAAACTGCACACTTCGATCATTTTGTGCAATTTCCTTAGGCTACTATATTATAGGCCTATTATATTATGTTATATTATATTATAGGCCTATTATATTGTATTGTATTGTATTGTATTGTATTGTATTGTATTGTATTGTATTATATTATATTATATCATATTAGCCTATATTATGTTAGGCTATATTAAACTTTATTGTCGTTAAGTAGAAGTCGGCCACAGAGACAACGACATGCATTTTGAAAGGCAGTTTGTGTCTTACCAGAACTAGTTGCCTACATTAAAAAGCAACAATAAGGGTGTTAAATATTTTAGTTTTTCAATCGTGAATCACCAGAATTAGATAGACATAGACTATAGATAGGCTATCGATAGAAATTGTAATAATAGGAAACCCTCAATTAGAGCATTTATTAGCAATTTCTCTCAACGATTCATAAAGATAGCCTAATAGCCTACAGATTAATCTCTTCTTAGATCACACTCACAAACACTCACGCACGCGCACGCGCACGCACACACGCACACGCACACGCACACGCACACGCACACGCACACGCACACACACACACACACAGATCTGGGGTCCGAAACAAAAGTTAGCTGCGTGGTGGATAGGCCTAAACCACCAGGCAGGGTTCACCTTTACTCAGCGGCGGCGCAACTTTCGCTCAAACAACGAACATATAGCCTAGGCTACCTAACACCTGTTTCTAGAAAGCCTTGTTGTTTTGGTGGTTGCTCCGGCCTAGTTCAAACACTGCAGTGTTAATGACGTCAGGCTATACATTGATGGTAAAAAAAATAGTCATGCACATTTAGAGCACCGACAGAGACTACGCATCATACAGAACTTGTTGAGAACACACAACATACAGGCCTAATCAATGGAAGAAAATGATTTTGTTGTGTCCCAATATTGTCTCAACTTCAAGCGGTTAGTGGATTGTGGGCCCAGCTGTGCCTGAACACCTTCGTGTAAAACATAATGATCAATCTAGTCAAACTAAAGCAATTAAAACGTTAAAGACTAGTCTACTCTCGACCAGTAGCCTACCAACGACCAAACTGTCCGCCCATATTTGTCACGAGCGTTCGAACTAGAACCACCAAATCCGGGTGGTGAAAACTACAAAAAAAAAAAAAAAAAAAAAAAAATACGAAAAAGTTACCCTTTCTGAAAACGTACCCCATATGTAATTATTTCAGAAATTCTGCAATATCATGATAGTATTTTTCCTATAAGATGTAGGCTATACAGATTCCCTGCATTATGGTTGTTACAATTACATAGGCCTAGGCCTAATTAATTAGCCTAGCCTACAATGGCCTATGTAATATTTCATTTGAAATGACCCCACTACCCAAACATTTCTGAGATAATTTGTAGCCAAAACAGTGCACCAGGAGGTAATTGTAGCCTAACAGTCAGATGTTTGGACACACTAACTCATGTAGGCCCTAGGCTATAAAGGCCTTTCTTTATCTTTGTATTAGATTAAAGAGCAAATCTCAAAACCATGAAATAACACACAGGGTAGGCCTAATTTATTTTTTCTACACAAATCTGTTTTTTTTATTGTCTGGCTGCTGAGGTCTCAGACGTTCTGAAAGAGTTTCGAGAATAGACCTAAATGCCACGGAGTCCAAGACAATCTCCGCAAAGTGGGGGAGAACCGGTCCGGTACGATGAAACACTTTTTAATTAGTTGCATGTAGGCCCTACAGCTCTGAACAAAACCGTTCAAGAGTTATAGGCTATATTTGAGGAGAAGTCCAACGTGCGTTTTGTTTCATTTTCCCATGGCTGCAAATGGAACAGCATGGGGGACGAACAGTGGTGGACGAGTACATTGATTATGTAGAATGTAGGCTACTTAAGTGAAAGTATATATACCTTGTGCCAAATATTACTTAAGTAAAAGTGAAAGTACCCACTTTGAATTTTCACTTAAGTAGAAGTATAAAATTATTTGCCTTCACATACTTAAGTATTAAAAGTAAAAGTAGCCTACTTAAATGAATTATGGTTCTAATGGCTTAATTATAATTATAATCTATCATTTTCACATCAAAGCTCCTGCTAAATCAGCTTATATAAGGTGAAATACTAATGCCACTCTTCAAATAGTTTCGCACATTTGTCTTTTTAAAAGAGTATTAGCACAAAGCAATAGAAGCCATCTTGTGTGGGGAGAACATGTATTTGATACCATGCTAAAGTTGCCTAAAAAGAGGAATATAAAATCATCATTTGACAATCTTTATGCCAACCCTTTATGGGGCAAATAACCATATGTAGTCACTTCCGCACACACTGAAAATTCCCTCCCCCTGCCTCCATTTGGAGTTGTAGAGTCATGTGGTTTTCTCTCAGCCAATTAGGGAAGATCAAGCTATCTTACAAATAATAGGCGCGTTCAAGTTGGCTGCGCAGCACAAAAACTGCGCAGCACAAGATGCACGTGGTTAAAAATCTGTCCACGATGGTCTAGATGGGCGTGTTTTCGACTCGGCAGTCGGTATCACATGGCCTCAACTTATCGCGGGAGCAAGGCGTGGCCAGGCGGCTGCTCCGCAAAAGAGCAGCCGGTCTGGAGGTACTGCGGAGAGCAGCGGAGCCTAGACCCTGCCTTCATGACGTCAGGTCTTTGCCCTAATTGGCTTTTACATCCCTGACGTGTGTGCAGGTGTTTAGATGCCTCCCCATATCCACAAGAGTCCGTGCGGGTCCGTGCCTCGTGATTCGTCACATGGTCAAGTCTAGACCACGCGAAGTAGAGAGTGTACAACTTCATAGCAGCGTTTGCATCCCCGCCCCCTGCTGCCACCGGCAGCTCTCGTTGCTGCAAAAGGTCATTTGGCTATTAGCCGTGTTCAAGTTCAACTCCAAATGACCTTTTGCAGCAACGAGAGCTGCCGGTGGCAGCAGGGGCGGGGATGCAAACGCTGCTATGAAGTTGTACACTCTCTTCTTCCCGTAGTGTAGACTTGGCTAGACTTGACCATGTGACGAATCACGAGGCACGGACCCGCACGGACCCTTGTGGAGGCATCTAAACACCTGCACATACGTCAGGGATGTAAAAGCCAATTAGGGCAAAGACCTGATGTCATGAAGGCAGGGTCTAGGCTCCGCTGCTCTCCGCAGTACCTCCAGAGCGGCTGCTCTGCTGCTCTGCAGCTGCCTGGCCACGCCTTGCTCCCGCGATAAGTTGAGGCCATGTGATACCGACTGCCGAGTCGAAAACACACCCATCTAGACCATCGTGGACAGATTTTTAACCACGTGCATCTTGTGCTGCGCAGTTTTTGTGCTGCACAGCCAACTTGAACGCGTCTATTGACATCATAGCATCTGACCAATCAGCAGTGGACTGCAGCACTTCAAACACAACCATCTGGCAGAAATCACATATTTTAGGTTTTTGAACCTGGCTCATCCCACAACTATCATAATAGCATCAAAACTAAACATGGTAAGTTGATGTAACTCACACATTATTTGGTTAGTTGTGTTAAAGATTGAGATTGTTGCTATTTGCATAGCATTTTTAAAAATGAGTTTATTGTTTGGCTAAAAACTAAATGCACTATATTTGATCATACGCCCTGTTCACATTCCATTTTTACACATATGCCTTATGTATGTATCTTTTTAAAATATAGGCTAATTAAATGGCACACAGGTGCTTATTGTTAGTGTGAGACCTAGTACTGTGTGCATTTATTTTAATGACTCAATAGGCTACTGGTTAGTGATAAAACACAATTATGAGTAGGGTTGGGTATCGTTTGAATTTGAACGATTCCGATTCCGATTTCGATTCCTTGTTTCGATTCCGGTTCCTAACGATTCTCAATTCCGATTCTTGTAAGGCAGGGTAAAAAAAGTTTGGATATTTTAAATGAGCTAGCTAACCAACTGTCACTCTGAATGACATTTGCTATAAATTTCTCACAGGGCTGTTTTCAACAATATAAATATCAAATCTATGAACTGTCGTCTTGTTGCCTCAGCTCGGTTATGCAAACACCTTCTTAGTTGGTGTTTAGCGGCTTCTTCTTCCGGTTCGCGGACTGGGAATCGATACTAGGAATTGAAATTTAAACTTTTGAACGATTCCGGGAGAATTGGAAAGCTAGTCCCGGTTCCCATCGATTCTTGATTCTCGATACCCAAAATTATGAGCAAATATAAGTGGTAATTTAGTGATTATAGTTGTATTTCGGTTTTTATACACTGGTTCATAGGAGTATAGCATACATAGTACTAGGCACCTGTGTATTCCATTCATGCCATTTAATTATATTAAAAAGATACATGGTACACGAGTCCATGTACCAAGTTTGGTTTTGATACATGTAGTCAGGGGGCCAATTCTGAAAAGGGCTTCCGTTAAGACTTTTGCGGACATGTTTTGGTACAAGCAGTCACCCTATTTTTTTTAGCTAGAAAACACCCATAGGTAAGATATTATGGTGGTTGTCAAGCTGAATTTTTTTTTTTTTTATGACTTGTACAAGCAATTTCAGGCCAATTTTTTGGTTTCCTGCTCAACATGACATGCCAACGATAAAAGTTAAATATCTCCACAACCACAAAAATGGTATCGAATGAAAGCTAACACTCGTGGGATGTCTGCTGAAGTGTCAGAATGAACATATATTATATAGTATAAGAGACAACAGACCTAGAACATGAAAAAAACAATCTCCGCCTAAAGAGAACCAGTTTTCAAAGTGAATATCAGATTGGAAACATAACATAGTATTCCAAAACCTCTATCAATCAGTACCCCTATCTATGGGAATGAGTCAAGCCAAGTTTAAAGCTTATAGGGAGAGACAGTGCAATGCTGCACATGTTCTAATACTTTAATGTAAGGCGAAAATGTAAAACTGTAGATAGTGGTCTATGGTGCTATTTGACTTCATTAATGTACCAGGTTGTGACAAATGATGTGTAATGGACATATCACTATAGTTATCAATATACCCAAACATAACTGCTCTCTCAGTTCTTTAGGATTAGAGGTTAGTAACTAGTTAGTTGTAATAACGTTGTAATAGTCGTATGGCAAAGGTGTTTTTCCCCATCCAAGCAGTGGCGCTCGGGTATAGGCAGCGAACAGACGTTGTAATAGTCGTATGGCAAAGGTGTTTTTCCCCATCCAAGCAGTGGTGCTCGGGTATAGGCAGCGAACAGAAGAAGGCACATGGATGGTATGCTTTCCCCCCAGCTTTTAACCACAGAGCCTGTATGGTCAGGTGCTTAGAGCTGACGATATGTCAATGTGAGGAAAGTGGAAGTCACTGCAGTACCAGGCAGTGTCGATGTCCCTGACCAGGACTCAGACTGAGCACATGGACATGGTCCCTGGGTACTTTCTGTTGGCTGCCTACCTGAGCACCACTGCTTGGCTGCACTGTAAAATCCAGGAAGTTAACTTAACTCAAATCATTTGAGGAAACCGGATGCCTTGAACCATTTGAGTTTGGTAACTCATTTAATTTAAGTGTAAATAAGTCGTTCAGCTGAGTTATTTCTTTGTGTGTAGTTTGTGTTGGGATAACTTTAACGAGTCAAGTAAACTAAAACTATACTCATTTTATTCACCTAATTTCAACTTGAGTAAAATACAGTCATGGCTGAAAGTGTTGGCACCCATGTTAAAGTTGACAAAAAAGAGGAATATAAAATCATCTTTTGCAAATTGATCTTAATGCCTTAAATAATACAAGTAGGAAATATCCAACACCAACTTTCTATGTGAATGAATAATGTATCATAAATAAATAAATGTATTGGCACCCCTATGTAACCCTATGGGAATTTAACACAAAGGGTTAACATAGAGATTTTTAAAGGCCACTTATTTCATGGATCCAGGATACTATGCATCCTGATAAAGTTCCCTTGACCTTTGGAACTAAAACAGTCCACATCATCACACACCCTTAACCATAACTAGAGATTGGCATGGTGTTTTTTTCAGTTGGCCCATTAGCTGGTTTGATTTGCATTGAGCTCATTGAGCATCAAACAGGCTAATAGGCTAACTGAACAACACTGAACAAAACACCATGCCAATCTCTAGGTATGGTGAAGGGTGTGTGATGATGTGGGGCAATTTTAGTTTTAAAGACCAATGGAACTTTATCAGGATGCATAATATCCTGGATCCATGAAATAAGTGGCCTTTAAAAATAAAAATCTGCCTGCCTCTATCCTCCTGAGACCCGGCCATTCATTTTTGTCCTCTGTAGGGGACATCAGTCTGAGTCTTATAAATGAAATACCATTCATGCCAACTATTCAAATCCTTTTGTACTCTCAAGAGGACATCCTGGGCTTTCTGGTGATACCACAATTATGTGGGTTGGGTTAACAGATTTCACACATTTTATTTTCAAAATGGCGGCTATTGAATTTTTTTCATTTCATGGCAGCAACAGAGGTAATTGACCATTTTTGGTCATTATTATGTGTTTTATTGCACACAGTCAATTTGTGTCATAAAAATGACAGTCTCAACTTGAATTCAGAGAAATTTCAGAAAGATCCAACAAATCTAACACCTTCAAAACATAACTTTTGTTCAATGTCCCCTGTAGCGGACATCGGGACTCAGTACCCCTGCTTTTTAACCAATTTCTACATTTTAGAAGGCAGAGGGTTGAGTGAGTCTTTTCTACTTATTTCTAATAAATAAAAGGAGATACAGGATAAAAGGGGATCCCTTAAGGTACAATACAGCCCCAGAAGCAGTGTGTAAGCTAGAACTTTAAGGTTTATTAAGAAATAAGTACATCGTAGGTGAATTTGCCTCAATGTACATTACCCAATTTGTATTTTGGGTAACTGATTACTCCATTTACCTGTAAATGATTATTTGCCACTCCTAAAAGTGCTTTCACATTTACAAATTATCCATCAAGCATCCCTTTAGTGTACCTCTGCCATCCTAGAATGCCCTGAACACTAACGTTTCATTCGTCTCTTGGGTCTTTGGCACAGGGGTCAGAGGTCAAATAATGAGAGTCCCTATCATGGTGTATACTCTCTGATGCCCTCACAGCAAGCCATTGCACTTCTTCAACACATGTTCATTAAAGGGAGAGTGTAGTAACCCCTCCAAACCTAAAACCTAGCTCTACAGTGTGCCATGTATGTCACGACCCGTAAGGCCGGAATATAAAAGTAGGACCCAAAAGCAGGCACAGAGATGAGTTGGATATTAGGTTTGATAATTTAATCAGGCAACAGGTCAAGGCAGTAGGCAAACTCCGTGGACAGAAAACAGTCCAGTCTTGGCATCAAGGAAAACGGAGGCAAGGCAAAAACTACAGGTTCCAAAATCCAAATCACTTCTTGACAAAATCCAAAAGAGCACATGCAGACATCAGATCATAGATCCTGGATACTTGAAAATACTTAACTTAGAAGAGCCGGACTGACTTGACAAAATACTAACTTGACCAAACTAGAGAAATCAGGAACGCTTCAGAGCATTTGACTAGACAGGCATACAGACGAAATAATTCAGCAAGGACGAGAACACAAGACAGAGTTTAAATGCACAGAACTTAACAAGACTAATAAGGCACAGGTGGTAATGGACAAAGCAATAATTAGGGAACAAGGCTCAGGTGAGGGGTGGAGACAAGGGCACAAGACAAGGGTAAACAAAGGACCACATGTTACATGACACAGGAAGTAAATTAAAGCTCAAAAGGAAACATGTGAAAACATGGCAAAACACAAATACTACAGAACACAAGTAACACATGGCCAGGATCTAAAGATCCTGGGCCAGATCGTGACAATGTATGCAGACTGGCTGCAACACCGATGAGCCAGGCTCATTATTATGGCCGTCTGAATGCTAATTCAGCCATTATGGCAACACTTCATTATAGTAGCCATCTCTGAAAGCTATGTTAAAAAAACTTGATGGGGAGCAAAGCCTTTCTTGGCCACCTATTTGCCTGTAATATCTCACATACCCTAACACTCCATTGACTTTAATGCAATACTATTACTATTCCCATAGGGTTAGGACATTCGGATAGTCCCGATGTCCTTTGCAGAGGACATCTGATAACTCAGCAACTAAGAACATTTTTGGAATTTTTTTTGCTGCAGCATGTTTCTTTAGACCAAAATACTTAAATCATCTAAAAAAAATCTCAAAATGAAAACTTTTTTCCCCCCGGGTCTCAGGAGGCTATGAGAGTTGAGAACATAGGGTTGACCCCAGTCTTTTAAAGAAGAACATTTATTTATTTCCGATACATTATTCGTTCACAAAGAAAATGGTGTCCTTAAAGGTTGGATATATCCTCATTATATTACTTAAGGCATTAAGATTACATTCCAAAAGATGATTTTATATCCCTTTTTTTAGTCACCTTTAGCATGGGGTGCCAACACTTTCAGCTATGACTGTATATGCCACTCATTTCAATTAAGTAATCATGGCAAGAAGTATGTTCACAATAACAAATGGCTGACCACACATTACATTTCCCAAAATGCCACTGTCCATAGTATTCTTAACACATTCTTATCACATATTAATCTTGACTGAAATTGAATCTTAAATGCAATAAGTAGTAACTATAACTACATGTATAATTTATGGCCTTGTGTTATTTACATTGACACCACACACCATCAAGCAGATGACTATCCACAACAGACTTGGCCTGTGGGCTGATGTTAAAATTTTAGATCATGTGTAAAGTTTCTGACAGATGCAACTGTAATCCGAAGATGTTGTATATCATGATGGCCATTACTGCCATGGTAAATATAAATATTATCTTTATTCTGCAGTAATCCTGTAGTTACCATCATTCTGCAGTATAGAAATTTAAACCCATAAAAAAATCCTGAAACCCTTACTCCTGAAGCTCATATCCTGTCCTTAAGAGGGGTAATATCACTCAATGTAAACATGCATAATGTGTCTGTATCTCCCCAAGAGACAATACAGATGGGCAATAGGAGGCTCAATCACACCATTGGGTTACTCAACTTTGTGACACTTTCAAGTGACTAGGTCAAAGTCAAATTGGGAAAGTCAATCAACTTTGCATTAGGCCAAGAAAAAGTGAACGTCAAAATGTTCTTTATATTTTGAGAATGGGCTTCTCCTTAATGGTAAATCTGACCATATTCTGAAAATCAACACAATATTTTTGCCCATCACCTGGTAAACAGTGAGAAGCCACAATTAACAGCTAAGAGAACAAATACTTATTAGAACAAGAAAGAAGCATTTACCCATAATCCATAGAAATAGCTCACACATTGAGTACACTGTATTTTTTCGTGTGTAGGCCTATAATTCTTACTCGTCATGATGACTTACTTGAAATGAGTGGAAAGAAAATAATTCACTCATGTTGATATTAGATGAATAAAATTAGTATAGTTTACTTGACTCCTTTAAGTTATCCCAACACAAAATGCAATAGGCCTACATACAGTAATAACTCAGTTGAATGACTTATTTACACTTAAATTAAATGAGTTGCCAAACTCAAATGTCAAGGCATCAGATTTACTCAAATAATTTCAGATAAGTTAGCTTCCCTGGCTTTACAGTACTCAAATAATTTGAGTTCAGTTCACTTCCCGGGTTTTACAGGGGAAAAACATACCTTTGCCATACGACTATAACAACGTTATTATTGCTAACTAGTTACTAACCCCTAACCCTAAAGAAGTGAGAGCAGTTATATTTGGACTGAATGAATAACTATAGTAATATGTCCATTAAATATAATTTGTCACAGCCTGGTATATTATTGAAGTTAAATAGCACTATACACCACCATCTACAGTTCCACATTTTCATTGTAACATGTAAGTATTATAACTTGTGCAGCATTGCATGTCTCTCCCTACAAGCTTTAAACACCGTCTTGACAACCACCCTCATATCTTACCTATTTGTGTCTTCTAACAAAAAAAATAGGGTGACACTGACAGCTTGAACCAAAACATGTCTGCAAAAGTCTTAACGGAAGCCCTTTTCAGAATTGGCCCCCTGACACAACAGTGGCCCTTGTGGTGTGATACATTTGTGGTATGTGTTGATCATTATTTTTCAATGATCATGCTTGCACACAAGTTGGACTATATTCCACATTTGCCCAAAATTACAGTAGGTAACATGGAAGAAAAAGGAAGCACTTTGGGGGAAAAATCCGCTTTTTCCATTTTTAAGAATAGTGTTAAAATGGACAAAATACAATTTTCTAAGCTGACAACCTGGCTAGAACTCATGTTGAGGGGTTAAATATCAATACTGGATAGGTTGTATGCTTGTACCAAAAAGTGTCCGACAAAGTTTTAATATCAGTTTTGGCCCCCTGACTAAAACGGGAACATCATCAAGCAAAGCTGTTTTACCTTATTAAAAGTAAAAGTGAAACCAAAGTTTTCCCACATTTCCACATTGGCCTAAGTTTTCAGAAATAATTGTGTGATAATCTGTGATAAAACCTCTTTTTTCATGTTGGCTAAATGAAAGGCCAAACTGCATAGAAATAATATGCATTTATAGCCACAGCGTTTCTGTTGCAATCAAAATCAACCTAAGCGTGATCAGATGATGTGAAACGAAGCAACTGCTGCTCATCTGTCCATCATCGTGTAAAGCCCACCCTGACAATTTGATTGGTCCGGAGAGATCTGTACAGAGCATAGTAGCGCCCATGGAGGTATAGGTGCGTTTGACTTCACGAAAATCTGCGCAGATCTGACTTGATGTGATGCATGCGGGGTTAAACAGAGTGCATACTGGGACAGACGAAATGCAAACTGGTTAGAAATCATGTCCGACTTCTTGCAGTCGCGGTGGGAGTTACCACCGTGACATCATGTCACATGTCCTTAAAACATCGCGGGAGACTGCGTCTGAGCTAAGTCAGTGTAGTTCACATTTCAGCAACTGCGCTGGCTGAAACCCACCCCAATGACGTCAGTTCAAAGTTGTGATAGGGCCGTTTGGAAGGAATCTCCCCATGACGAGTAGGCTATGACAGGTGTCTCGTTCTGCCTCCTTACCAAAGACTCTAGAGCGGACCAAGACGGATCAGTCCAACAGCACTAAAATCAGCGTCTGGGACGACGCTGCAGCTTATCCCTGTGATCCATCTTGCTCTGTTCTAGAATCTTTGCTCCTTAGGCCTACGTTAGAATCTGCTAAAATGAAAGAAATCGAAGGGATACCTTCTTATTTGTGATTTCTGGAACAGCGGTAGGCTAGCCTACTGAAAACGTGAGGATATTCTGCTATTTTATGCTGTTGGTTAAATATATACACACGGAAAACACTTGATATTTAATTAATGTGCTACAATGCAGGCCTGTTAACTGTATGACAATAGTGGTTTATTTAAACACATCATATCAATTTATTTCGTCAGTCATCATGCTCATTTTAATGAGTAAAAATTAAAGTTATACTATATTTAAATCAAAATCCCGCAATATCTCCTGCAAGGTCTCCAGCGAGGTCTCCCGCGAGTGAATTCAGTCACATGGCATCTCAGGCGGACTGTCCGGGATCAGCTGCGTGGGCTAGTTGCCCCTCCTGCTAAGACTCTGCAGCTCTGGCCCCAGCCATGGCGCAACTGGCTGGGGCACTTGCACCGCACGCCGGCGACCCGGGTTCGATTCCCGCCCCGTGGTCCTTTCCGGATCCCACCCCGACTCTCTCACCCATTCGCTTCCTGTCTCTCTCTACTGTCCTGTAAAAAATTAAAGGCACAAAAGCCCAAAAAATATACTTTAAAAAAAAAAAAAGACTCTGCAGCTCTCGTTGACGTATGAAGCCAGCCGCAGTCAGCCGCAGCTCATCGCAAACGCACCTATTATAAGAACTGGAGAAAGTGAACAAGTCCCGCCCCCATTCATTTCAATGGGAATGCTAGGCTAGTGATAAGTGCCAAAATTGAACGATTTTTTCAGGCTTCAACATGGCGTTTCAAGGGGCTTGTTTCTGGTGCCGTTTTACGTAGCCAATTAAGTGCCAGGTTACTGATTGACGTAAGGTGCAGAAGGAGAGCTCGCGCCCACACTAAGCTTGTGCATGAGCTGAGAGTGGAACAGTCACCAATCAGCATGAGGAGAAATCGGGAGAAATGGCACCGGACATGATGTATTTCTGGAAAATGGCGACGAGGAAGTGCCTTGCTAATCGGCAAAGCTAATCAGTCAAATCCTGACCCCCTGGTAGCGCCACATTGGAGAAATGCCAGACCGAACTTCTGCGTGGACGGGGCTAAAGTTCGGTATTGGGTAGTGTAGTCTGTCTTACTTTTATTATTAAATACTATGTTGACCCACCTCTTGACAAGATAATGTTTCAACGTGCGTTCATCTTACCTGGATTCACAATTACAAAGCCTGTGTGTCTGATCTACAATGAAGATGTCGCTGTTTGAAAGGAATAGACTGGAGATATGTACAGTATATGCATAGGCTATGTATGTATGCTGCCCATATTGCAAAGAGCACACAGTGCCAAACCATATCCAGGTGAAAATGTTCTGGGCAGACCTTCCAACATCTCTAGTCGACATAGAGCTGGCCAAGAGGAGAAGTCTCCTTCTTTTTAGCGAGGTCAAAAGGTGTATTGTACAGAGGAGTTCCATCAAGACATGGTGGCCATAACTACCAAGTGGTGGTGCCAGAAGCAGTGTTGCCACAGTTACCTTGAAAAAGTAATCTGATTACTGATTACTTCTTTAAAATGCAGTGTTGGTCATCTTACTTTTAAAAAGTAATTAGTTACAGTTACAAATTACTTCTGCCAAAAAGTAATTGAGTTAGTAACTCAGTTACCACAATGCAAAAGTAATTAGTTACTCAGCAAAGTAACTGACGTTAATTTTTATGTTCTATAACACTATTAACATCTTTAACGTCAAAGATATATTAACTGATTGAATCAGTGGGTGGAAGTCAGAACGTGCGCATGGCATCTGCCCACCCAGCCCAGGCCCGGGGTGGCTAATCGGGAGATGCGGGAAGGTGGGCCGTTAACATTTTGGGCTGGTCTGAATATAGTGAGCTTAAGAGTCATTGCATGAGAAAACCAGGCAGAGGTGGGAAGAAGGGGGTCGGCCAAATCGGCTCATACTTTGTATATGTGATAAGTATGTGGAACTATGAACAGCCATATACTTAAAACCCTCCAGCTGTTTTTTGTTATGGAGTTCTGGGACCCCTCTCAGAGACCCTCAAAAATCCAACAATTCATGGCTGAAAATGACTGAAATTGCCATTTCTACCCTGATTATCCTGATAAAGATATGAACATAAGCTTTATATTTCCATAGAGCCTAGGTAGCATAGTTTTAAAGACCAAAAGGTGCACCGAGGGGTTATCTTCACCACTGAAAGCAGAATGTCCCCCCCTCTAAATTTCGGTCATTTTTAAGAAGCATTATCTCGTATTCGCAGTGGCTTTGGTGGATGGTTTTACTGTTGCTGGAGAAAGGAACATCTACTGATTCAAAAACAATTGTCGTCTAATTCGGCCACACATATTGTGTGCCGTGCCAGGAGGGTCTTTAGCAGAATTTGTCGTGTTTTGGCCTATGATAAACCATATTCAGATCGCCATCACATGGCCATACCATGGCATTACATCACAAACAGATTTAATGCCAGATGTTTGCGATGTAATGGCATGGTATGGCCACTCGGTGACGATCTGAATAGTCTAGTTTCAAATGTATGACAACCAAGAGCATCAATGCATGCAGAGGTCTGCACTCTTTGAGTGCTTTTCTAGTTAATTAAAGCTTTCTTTAACAATTTGTCATACAGTGACACAAAAATTTACCATAAATTACCCTATAGTGAGATATTATTACCTGGTTTATTATACTCCAAAATTCGAAAAAATACGGGAAAGACCCTCCTGGCACGGCGCACATTATGTGTGGCCCAATTAGACGACCATTGTTTTTGAATCAGAAGATGTTCCTCTGTCCAGCAACAGTAAAACCATCCACCAAAGCCACTGCGAATGTGAGATAATGCCTCCTAAAAATGACCAATTTTGGAGGGATGAAAATTCTGCTTTCAGTGGTGCAGATAACCCCCTAGTGCACCTTTTGGTCTTTAAAACTATTCTACCTAAGCTCTATGGAAACATAAAGCTCGTGTTCATATCTTTATCAGGATAATCAGGGTAGAAATGGCAATTTCAGTCATTTTCAGCCATGAATTGTTGGATTTTTGAGGGTCTTTGAGACGGGTCCCAGAACTCCATAACAAAAAACAGCTGGAGGGTTTTAAGTATATGGCTGTTCATAGTTCCACATACTTATCACATATACAAAGTATGAGCCGATTTGGCCGACCCCCTTCTTCCCACCTCCTGCTTGTTCTGCCTGGTTTTCTCATGCAATGACTCTTAAATGTATTGTTTCTGTCGATTTGCTGCGCGTTCGCGGCACTTCAGCAGCCTGGGCTGTGCGGTCGCGGCCCCTTAAATACTCGCAGTTTCCCAAATATTAACAAAGTAGCACTGTGACGGGGCAAGTAGCCACCGTCACGGCAGTATAGTAGCCTACTGCCTTCATTATGTTCGTTGTCTATGTCGGGTTGCATGTATATGTTTGTTAAATGTGTCTATGTTTCCCGTTTAGCCTTGTACCGTTTACAATCATCAGTCATACATGTCATTCATCAGACCCTTCCCCGTCTCTCCCGTAGTGTTATATGTAGGCCTAGACCTAATTATCAAACACTACGACAAGGTGTACGCCAAGCTACACCTAACATCACAACTCCCGACAGTTTATAACATTCACCATTCAATCACATTACGTCTGTTAAATAATCACACCACGTCATGTCATAAATGTTCCGTTTATTTAGCTTTATTCCACTGCTCGGTTGAATTCATCTTTGGCTAAGTCCCCCCTATCGAACGCGGATGAGCCAACGGCAGTGCAGTAGCTCCGCACATGACAACTGACAACAAATCTGGCGACTTTTTCGTGTGTCTGGCGACTTTTCCCCCTCCTTGTCTGAGTCGTCACTGCACTTCACAGAGCTCTGAACTCTCGTCCTCCCTCCCTCTCCCTCCCGCTCCCGTCCCTACCCAGCTGTGTGCACCACCACGTTCAGTTCGACTGCTACAGGCAGCCGCGTGCTTTAAACGAGTGGCTGCTCTGTTCAGTGGCAGCAAATGCAAGACAGCTGTCTGGATTCTGGACGCTCGAAAACGGCAGGCAGTAGTTGAGTTCAGACAGAAGAATAGCTTCCAAGAACTACAAGCAAGCTAGGCTACAGATCTGTCAGCTAATCCTGGCCATCCCCTGCCATTTTATTAACGGAGTGTCTATTTGCACCCCTGGTCTATTTGCACCCCTGGTGCAAATAGCCTAGGCCCCATAGCTGAGCTATTTACACCCTGTGACGTAACAACAAAAGAAACGGACCATCTTGGCAGGAGATGTCCTATCTAAGTGATTATTAAAACAATATTTTAGATGGGAAAGTGGTGCTAAATTTCCACAAAGTTTGCTCAGTGAACGGGTAAAACCGTCCGTTTGTAAGCGAAATCAAGAAATGCGATCTTTTGGTTTGTTTACCGTTACCTAGCAATCACAATTTATATGCAATATCTCCCACATTTTCACCATGGGCTGTGGTGTAGTGGGTATGTAATCAGACTCAAGCTCAGGGATTCAAGGTTTGAATATCTGCTCAGGTGATGCCTTTTTTTTTCATGGTACGAACGACTCTCTCTTTTCTTAGATGACGTTACCTCGCGGCAAATAAGAGTTTGTGCTTTTTGAACCTGTCAAAGATAAACTAGTTTTATTTCAGTTTTGTACAGTTGAGTAGAAGTTTAAGTCAACAGTGGCAGCGCTGCCTGGAAGACAACTCAGAAAATAACTCTTTGAACTAGCTTGCCTTTGATCAAGCTACCACATGACCACTCATCAGCCTAATATTTGTGTAATCACTTCCATATATTGTAAGTTACCCAGACATGGCGAAACAGCTAAAAACTGTAGAGCTGGTAAATAGCCTACAGGCCTATTGACAGGGTACATGGATGTTAGACATCGGGTGTAAATAGCATTGTTGATTAGACACACCCGGGTGTAAACAGTAATGTTGACTATTTGCACCCGGGTGTAAATAGTATTGTGGATTATTTGCACCCGGGTGTAAATAGTATTGTTGATTATTTGCACCCGGGTGTAAATAGTATGTGAGTGTCTATTTGCACCCCTGGTTTTTGCACCCCTGGTGCAAATAGCCTTGACCACATAGCTGAGCTATTTACACTCTGTGACGTAACAACAAAATAGTATCATTTTATGGACATCTGGGTGTAAATAGTATTATTGACTATGGACACCTGGGTGTAAATAGTATTATTGACTATGGACACCTGGGTGTAAATAGCAACAATGGCTATATGCCCTATGCATGAATAACAGTGTAACAGTGATCGCTATTTACAAATACCGGGTGCAAATAGCATCTGCCATTATAGACACCCTGGGTGTAAATAGTAATGTTCATAATTTGCACCATGGGTGCAAATAGCATCTGCCTTTTATTAAATTATTGACGCCAGTGATAGTAGGCTATATGACGCAAAAAGAAAGTAAATAAAACAGTGATCACGCAACTTCTGTTTTCAGTGATAGGCTGACCGTGTGATAGAGCCACAATTAAACATTGTATCCATAAGTGAAGCGGGAACCATGACCTTCTGAGATTCACATAATGTGATAAAGTTATCAGACTTCAATCAGTGAAAAGCAGATGCAGGGAATAGGTAGGAAATTACTGCTTTTCAGCCACGTAGTAATGCTCATTCTGTAGGATATGACAAGATAGTAAAGTAGCCTATACAGAAGTGTAAAGTGTATCAATTACAGTTTTTCTCAAATGCTAAAACACATTTTAGCCCGGGTGGGTTTGCGCACCGTGTCTGGGCTGCGCGCCCGGGTGGTGTGGCTGGGTGCTCTGGGCCGGTCGGGGTCCGCTCGCGGGTGGCGTCGCTCGTCAGCGGGGGGCCTCCCGTCGCCGTCTGTAGATGGGGTGGGGTTCGTGTCGGCTCCATTCGGCAGTAGCTCTGTGTGGGCGTATATTGCGGTCTGGCTGGGGCATGCGGTCTGATCAGATGTGCACGGTTGTGCGTTTTGTGGGATGGGGGGGACGGGGGAGGTGGGAATGCTGGGAGTGGATGGCGGAGGGGAGGGCTATGTTGCGGCATTGTATTTGGATTGGGCTCGCGGTCCGGGCCTTCTTGGGGTTGTGTTTCTAGAGTGGAAGTCCAATGATTTTAACGATTTTAATTACATTACACCAATGTCCAATGATCGCCTCCCTACCCTGTTAACAGGATGACAGGATGACACGTCCAAAGACATGAAGCATTCTGGATTTTTGCTCTGGGGGCGCTGCTTCCGGGGGGCCTGGGCGGTGGATCGGATCAGATTGTGTGTCCTGGTCGGGCCGTTGGTGTGTGTTCGTGCGGTGTTGTGGATGGGGTGGGGCTGGCGCGGGCCCCGTTCTCTCTGCTCGCGGATGGTGGTGGGGGGTTGTCTGCGCAGGGTATCTGCACATTTTTTATCAACAAATTTAATGACTTTTAAGACCTTTTTAAGACCTCTAAGAATAAAAATTAAGACCATTACCACGGCAAAAATATATATATATAAAGTACGCTCTAGGCTGTTCAGTTTACCAAAGCACATTTGTATTTGAGTGACAGTGCAAATAGTGCACGTCAGGCAACTGCCTTCTCAATACTACAACAATTCTGCTGTAAATAACGTACAAACAGTGTGTAAACAAATCAAGTTGCAAATTACAAGTTAAACACACTCAAAAAATGGACAAGGCTCCCAACCAACTTTTTGCGTTGGTTGCACTGGTGCGCCTAACTTTTTTTTCAGGTGCACCAGTGCAAAATTTAGGTGCACCCACATTTTTCATTGCATAGCTTTCTAACAGCAAAGGGTCACATTTTTATCGCATTCCTTTCATATAATGTGAATGATTTTTTATAAATATATTCGATAAAAAATCAATCACATTATATATACTGTATAATAATTCAAACTAAATAACCCCCCCTCCTCCCCCATTTTCTATCTATATACTGAAATTTCTGATATTCATGACTGCACACTTTATGTAGATTATACTATTTGTATTACAACTCTAGGCCTACCTCTTTAATTCAGCTGTCTGATTGATGCCTCAAAATATTGTAAACAAAGTAGCATAGTTGGCTAGCTTATCATAGTCTGCTGGTTGGACTGTTCAGTTTCCCCCACATGTGTTTAAGTTTCAAGGTAGGCTGATACTTTTTCTCCTTGGTACAGGTCCTTTTAGTCTTGGAGTTAGAAAACATTGGTGATGAGATGATCACTCAACTTGAATGCAAGAGTTTTAATAAAATGTGCAGCATGCTATGATGCTAACCGGATTTCATAATAATTTGGCTAGTCGTCATTGCTTTTTTCACGATTGTGAATGTTTTATTTGGATTAAATGTGCATGTCGAGGGGTGGGTGTCCATTGAGCGCGCACGAGAGAGAGAGAGAGAGAGAAAGAGAGAGGGCCAAGCCGAGGAGGTTTACTTCTATATTGTTTGGTAGAGTTGCACGCATGTAGTCTACAATGAAAACAGGCGAAAGAAATGTGTGCTCTCACCCGAAAAGCGTCAGGTGCACCATTGCAACCTCGAATATTTTTCAGTCGCATTCTTAAAAATCTTGGCTCACGTCTGCCACTCTGAAACACTATCTCCGTCTGTAGGAACGCACACGCTACTTTTTACTGTGTTATATTGTAACACCAACAATATTTGAGTGCGTCTACATTCGCAAAGCTGACGAAACGGACTCGGAGTCGGCACGACATGAAATTTAAGACCTCCTCATCGGAAATTCTAGAATTCAAGACATTTTAAGACCTTGAAAATCCAAAAAAAGAAATAAGACTTTTTAAGACTTTTTAAGGACCCGCGGGGACCCTGCTGCGGATGGGTGACGCCGCCTGTGGGCGGACTCTGGCTGGCCATGCTCGGCCATGCTCGGCCATGCTGCTCATGCGGTTCAGAGGTGGTGTGTGGGTTCGCCTGGGGGGGGGGGGGGGGGGGGCATTGTGGGTGGGTGGATGTTGCGTGCGTGGTGGGTGGGTGGATGTTTGCATGCGTGGTGGACGATGTGCGGGATTCTCTCTTCGGGTTTAACTGGGTAACCTATTCCGCACCTGTCCCCACAAAAGAGGTGTGTAAAAGCGTTTGGAAAACCCTCTATAGTATAATCATTTATATCACCATTGACATACTTATTAATACCAACCATCATGACTTACAGTAATACTAACACACTCTATTTCTCTTCCCTTTCCCCTATACCTCACCTGTGAGGTAAACCATTACCAGCCATCAACCATCTCTGTGCCTGTCCCTCATCACACCTGAAGTCACATCCCTCTGACTGCCCTACCATCGCCATTGCCTTCGCCATCCCTATGACTGCCCTACCATCGCCCGCTGTGGTTCCCTGCCCGAATCTTTGGCCCATGCACTTTAGAGTAACGGATCTTCTTAGATCTCTGCAGAGGATTAGGCATTTGAAGAGTTCTTTTCCAAAACGCTATATCCACCATGTTACGAATGAATTTTCATAAATATATTTGTTACATTTTGTTTTTCAAGTAATCTCAGTGAAACTGTATTGGGTTATGTTTAGTTACAGTAATTTATCTTTACTCAATAAAAGCAAAACAGCTGCATTTTTATTGATATTACCTGAAACACAATTACTAAAAATACAGTAACATGATTTGTTACAGTACAGTAATGTTTTCAAAAATCTATCTATATTGCACACAACAGTACTCTTGAAAACATGATCAGGGTGTGCAGTTCTTTTATTTTCTTCATTCACACCACACACACACACACACACACACACACACACACACACACACCACAGTCACTGTGCGCATTTGCAAAAAGTGTCTTCAATTTTGAGTCGTTGTGTGTAATAAATGACGCCAGGTGTGTTCATTGTGTTCAGTTATTGCTGACTGTGGCAAGCATTTTGCATCACATGAGCTTTCATTTGAGAATATGTTTTGCAACATGTGTTTTAGCAAGGAAAAATGTGCTTAGATTTATGAGAACGGAGGATTGTGTTTTGTGAATTGTGTCTTCATGTGAAATGTGTTTATGGTATTGGAAAATTGTGGCTAGATTTAGTAAATGTGTTTAGACAACTGGTCACAATATATTTGAATTGGGCTCTAAAGTTGCCTATACTGTATTAATATGAGAAAAGCAAACAGGCATAATGAGTTTTTAAAGGGCCCTCAACGTTTTTTTTTCCTTTTGTGGAGGGGGGGCACGACGCAATTACGTAATTGATATGCAAATTAGCGTGTGACGTCATCTAGCGACATTTGGCGACTTTTGGAGCTGGCTTTAGCTACTTTCCATTTGAAATAGTTGGCAACACTGTAGAGTCCGACAGTTTCACGTTATGGCTTCATAGAAATGCATTGGGAGCCGTGATTTCCCCCCGGTTTTATAAGATTATATAGTGATGTAAATTGAAAAAGGAAAACGAAATGTGTGGGATTAACGCAACACCGATACACAGAATGATGGCTTTCAATCTTGATTATACTTTTTTTGTAATTATATTAAATTAGATTAAAGTCTCTCCTCCCAGCTATCCCCTATTGGGAGTACACCAGTTGAGTTGACACCAAAATCATGTCATTCGGATGTATTTTGAGAATGTTCGAGTTCACCGTTTTTAGCCAAAACTCGTTAGCCTGGAAGTGACCGGGGCAAGTCCTTTCGCCGCTACAAAACGCTATTTTTATACCTCTTCTACTGATCCAACCAACACTACACTTACGTGGTAGTGAGTAGAGGGTCCCTAAAGCCAAACCGAAGTATCCCCACGTCTTTGTGGTCGGATAGAGAGTCCAGAATGAATTTAATCGAGTCCGTACCTTTCCGGAAATGTTATTAAAATGTTGTTAACGCGTTGCTAGCTGCAGCAGTGACATTTCCGGAAAGGTACTGACTCGATTAAATTCATTCTGGACTCTCTATCCGACCACATAAAGACGTGGGGATACTTCGGATACAATAGGTGCGTTTGACTTGACGAAAATCTGCGCAGATCTGACTTGATGTGATGCATGCTGGGTTAAACAGAGTGCATACTGGGACAGACGAAATGCAAACTGGTTAGAAATCATGTCCGACTTCTTGCAGTCGCGGTGGGAGTTACCCCCGTGACATCATGTCACATGTCCATACAAGATCTCGGGAGACTGCGTCTTAGCTCAGCCAGCGCAGTTCAGCGCAGTTCGTTTTTAAGCAACTGCGCTGGCCAAAACCCACCCCAATGACGTCAGTTCAAAGTTGTGATAGGGCCGTTTGGAAGAATCTCCCCATGACGAGTATGACAGGTGTCTCGTTCTGCCTCCTTACCCAAGACACTAGAGCGGACCAAGACGGATCAGTTCAACTGCACTAAAACCAACGTCTGGGATGACGCTGGAGCTTATCCCTGTGATCCATCTTGCTCTGTTCTAGAATCTTTGCTCCTTACGTTAGAATCTGCTAAAATGAACAGAAATCGAACGGATACCTTCTTATTTGTGATTTCTGGAACAGCGGTAGGCTAGCCTACTGATACACTGCTATTTTATGCTGTTGGTTAAATATATACACACGGAAAACACTTGATATTTAATTAATGTGCTGCAATGCAGGCCTGTTAACTGTATGACAACAGTGGTTTATTTAAACACATCATATCAATTTATTTCGTCAGTCACCATGCTCATTTTAATGAGCAAGAATAAAAGTTTTACTGTATTTAATACAAAATCCCGCGATATCTACCGCGAGGTCTCCAGCCAGGTCTCTCGCGAGTAACTTCAGGTACGTAAGCTCAGTCAGACTGTCCGGGATGAGCTGCGTGTGCTAGTTGCCCCTCCTGCTAAGACTCTGCAGCTCTCGTTGACGTATGAAGCCAGCCTAAGTCAGCCTAAGTCAGCCGCAGTTCATCGCAAACGCACCTACTAACTAAGGGGGGCGGGGCTTAGCCAAAGGTGAATTGACTGTTCGCAAAAGCCGCGCCCCCTAGTTATTGTTACTATGCCCATCAAACAAATGAGAACAGACTTTCTACCAGAGAGGGTTAAAGCGGAGCGAGAGGCGCAAACGTTCGATCATTTCCGCGTTCTGTCTTCGCAAAGGGGAGGGGGGCTAAATCCCCCTTTAATGGCCTGGACACATTACACGATTTCAGCCCGATTTTGGCCCGAATTTGTCGTGACTGACAAGTTTACATCGTCGTAACCGATTTCAAATGGTCGGGCACGACATCGAACGCGGAGTGAATCTTATAATGTGACATGCTTCACGACTTGCGGTTTGTCGTTCACGACGTTCTAAAACAGCCCGACAAAAAGTCTGGCTTGTCAGAAATTTGACGGGAGTCGTATGACGCGACCGATGCTTTCGGTGTATGTGGCCACTCTCCCGACCAAGACGCGGAGAGGTTTTCATGGTTCTAAAATCGTATAGTGTGACATGGTAGATCGTAAACGACAATCGTTAGCGACAAAAAAAATCGTATAGTCTGACCAGGCCATAAGCAGACCTGTTAACATTCGAACTGAACTGCTTGCCAATCTGACAGAGACGCAAGTTCGGTCGGCTACGCTACAGTATGTGCAGAAATGAAATGGCTTGGATTTGGTGAGTAGCCTATTCAAGTCATTTTTTTCCCTCCTGAAGTTGGATATGAAGTGGGCCTATGAATGAAATTATTTCCAGATTCCACTCTGATGTACAGTATAGGCAGAGACACTTATATGCCTTAAAAGGACTTTGGTATAGGTAGCCTACTAGTCTGTCAAGTTTAAGAACAATAAAAAAATGTATTAGCTCAGGGGAGGGTATTCCTATATGATCCTATCCAGTAAACACGCTTCATCGAACCAAATTCAAAGGCGACGCTTTAAATTTTCAGTAACGATAAAGGCGTTGCCATGATGAGAAAAGTAATTAATTTGATTACTTCATTACTGACAAATTAACGCCGTTATACTTAAACGCTGTTACTCCCAACACTGTAATGTAACTTGGTTACTTTAGTAATTACACTCAGAAGCTGCTGAAAACATCCCCGCCGCCTCAACATAAAAATGACAACCACTTGTGTCAATACAGTTGTATCAAAACAGTTTTTAATAAAAGAGAATTATAGTGCATGAAAATGCACTATACTGTTCTTCCAAGTCTTCTTCCGCAACTTCTTATTATTACAGTGCATGAAAATGCACTGTACTGTTCTTCCTATTCTTCTTATTATTACAGTGCATGAAAATGCACTGTACTGTTCTTCCTATTCTTCTTATTATTATTACAGTGCATGAAAATGCACTGTACTGTTCTTCCTTTTCTTCTTATTATTACAGTGCATGAAAATGCACTGTACTGTTCTTCCTAGGCTTCAACTTCTTATTATTCTTCTTCTAACGCACGCAATTCAGCTTCAACCGCTTAACGTAGAAACTCCATTCAAACTATGTCGCGTAGGTCTTACTTACGCGATGTGTGCTTTGTATTTTTCAACTTTGTAACTTTTATACTTTTTAAACTATTAGTTAAAAACTATTACCATTTCCCCCATAGACTTAACATTGCTCATTATGACATCACGGCAGCAATTAGAATCTTATGCCAGGTGGCCGGCCACCTGGGCACCAACTGTCAGTTTCTCTCAGGCTCCTCTCTGAAGACTACATATTCTGTTCCCCTGTATCCTCTGCGCACAACAGTATCAAAATAAGTCCTCCTAATTCCATCCAACTTTATATCCATTCATCTTCTTCAAACCATTCACTCATCCACCCATTCTAAACAGTCTGCCTATCAACAACATCAATTAGACGCTCTACATTGAACTTTTAAACAATCTACTCTGTCTCAGGCTGGCTCTCTTGAGACTAGCCAGTTAAATTGATTACACCTGTATCTGTATCCACTACTCTCAGTAGAGAGCTGTGTCTCTCCATTCAACAAGAATATAAGGCACATTCCATCCAACATTCTATCCATTCATCTTCTTCAGACCATTCACTCATCCACCCATTAAACTGTCTATCAACATCTATTAAACAATCTGTCTATCAACATCCATTAAACTCTCTGTCTATCAACATTAATTAGACTATCTACATTCAACTTTTTAATTATTTACTCTGTCTCAGGCTTTAAGAGTACTCTGGCTCTCTTAAGACTAGCCAGTTAAATTGATTACACCTGTGTCAACTACTCTCAGAGAGCTGTATCAGTGTCTCTCTTAACAAGAATGTAAGGCACATTCCATCCAACCTTCTATCCATTCATCTTCTTCAGACCATTCACTCATCCACCCATTAAACTGTCAATCAATATCTATTAAACAATCTGCCTATCAACATCCATTAAACATTCTGTCTATCAACATTAATTAGACTATCTACATAAAACTTTTAAAGTATTTACTGTGGGTCCCTCTCAAGCACCGTTTATATGTCCTCCCTCGCTCCTCAATGATCTACATGAAGAAAGATAGAAGAAGGGCTAAACTATCCCATTGTTGCCGCTCCATCATTCTTTATGTAGATCAGTAAGGAGCGAGAGAGGACGCGTAAACGCTATGAGAGGCACCTTCTGTCTCAGGCTTTAAGCATACAATCTCATTAAGACTACAGATCCTGTTTCACTACTTCCTCTGTCCACAACTGTTTCAAAATAAAGGTCCTCACTGCAATAATACACTATTAAATAATTTAACCATTGAAACTACTCAACTATTGAACTGTTCAACCATTCCAACTGTCAGTTATCATCCACTATGCCTCCAGTCAACTACATGAAACCTCCATGTACCTAGCAACCAACATAGCAACCATTAAAATTAAGTGTTTATGACCGTTTCCATAGCAACCAACATGATTATACTGCAGTAACTTCTTGCTTCCTGATAGTGGCCACCATGGATACCCTAGCAACAAATGTTTCAAAATAAAAGTCCTTACTAGCAAGTTAGCATGGTTAGCATAGTTAGCATTGTTAGCATAGTTAGCATTTTTAGCATGACTGCAAAAAATCATCAACTAAGTTAGCTAATCAACCTGGTTAGCATTGTTAGCAAATTTAGCATTGTTAGCATAGTTAGCATTTTTAGCATTACTGCTAGAAATCATCGGTTCAGTTAGCTAATCAACCTGGTTAGCATTGTTAGTAAAGTTAGCATTGCTAGCATAATACGCATTTTTAGCGTAACTGCTAGAAATCATTAGGTAAGTTAGCTAATCAACATTTTAACATGAATAGAAATCATTAGTTAAGTTAGAACTGGAACGTTTCATCTTTAAACTGTCTACCTTCACACTATCAACTCTCTGTAAACTATGCAACCACCATGTTTACCCTAGCTACACCTTAGTAACCATATCTACATTATCTATCCATTTTTGCATTTTCATGAACTGGTAATTCCTTGGAATTGCATTTCTAGTTATTATTATAGTGCATGAAAATGCACTATACTGTTCTTCCAAGTCTTCTTCCGCAACTTCTTATTATTCTTCTTCTAACGCACGCAATTCAGCTTGAACCGTTTAACATAGAAACTTCATTCAAACGTTGTTGCGTAGGTCTTGCTTATGCCATGTGTGCTTTGTATTTTTCAACTTTGTAACTTTTATACTTTTTAAACTATTAGTTAAAAACTATTACAATTTCCACCATAGACTTAACATTGATCATTATGACATCACGGCAGCAATTAGAATCTTAAGCCAGGTGGCCGGCCACCTGGGCACCAACTGTCAGTTTCTCTCAGGCTCCTCTCTGAAGACTACATATTCTGTTCCCCTGTATCCTCTGCGCACAACAGTATCAAAATAAGTCCTCCTAATTCCATCCAACTTTATATCCATTCATCTTCTTCAAACCATTCACTCATCCACCCATTCTAAACAGTCTGCCTATCAACATCAATTAGACGCTCTACATTGAACTTTTAAACAATCTACTCTGTCTCAGGCTGGCTCTCTTAAGACTAGCCAGTTAAATTGATTACACCTGTATCTGTATCCACTACTCTCAGTAGAGAGCTGTGTCTCTCCATTCTACAAGAATATAAGGCACATTCCATCCAACATTCTATCCATTCATCTTCTTCAGACCATTCACTCATCCACCCATTAAACTGTCTATCAACATCTATTAAACAATCTGTCTATCAACATCCATTAAACTCTCTGTCTATCAACATTAATTAGACTATCTACATTCAACTTTTAAATTATTTAATCTGTCTCAGGCTTTAAGCACACTCTGGCTCTCTTAAGACTAGCCAGTTAAATTGATTACACCTGTGTCAACTACTCTCAGAGAGCTGTATCAGTGTCTCTCTTAACAAGAATATAAGGCACATTCCATCCAACCTTCTATCCATTCATCTTCTTCAGACCATTCACTCATCCACCCATTAAACTGTCAATCAATATCTATTAAACAATCTGCCTATCAACATCCATTAAACATTCTGTCTATCAACATTAATTAGACTATCTACATACAACTTTTAAAGTATTTACTGTGGGTCCCTCTCAAGCAGCGTTTATATGTCCTCCCTCGCTCCTCGATCCTCAATGATCTACATAAAGAAAGATAGAAGAAGGGCTAGACTATCCCATTGTTGCCGCTCCATCATTCTTTAAGTAGATCAGTGAGGAGCGAGAGAGGACGCGTAAACGCTATGAGAGGCACCTTCTGTCTCAGGCTTTAAGCATACAATCTCATTAAGACTACAGATCCTGTTTCACTACTTCCTCTGTCCACAACTGTTTCAAAATAAAGGTCCTCACTGCAACAATACACTATTAAATCATTTAACCATTGAAACTACTCAACTATTGAACTGTTCAATCATTCCAACTGTCAGTTATCATCCACTATGCCTCCAGTCAACTACATGAAACCTCCATGTACCTAGCAACCAACATAGCAACCATTAAAATTAAGTGTTTATGACCGTCTCCATAGCAACCAACATGATTATACTGCAGTAACTTCTTGTTTATTGATAGTGGCCACCATGGATACCCTAGCAACAAATGTTTCAAAATAAAAGTCCTCACTAGCAAGTTAGCATGGTTAGCATAGTTAGCATTGTTAGCATTTTTAGCATAACTGCAAAAAAGCATCAACTAAGTTAGCTAATCAGCCTGGTTAGCATTATTAACAAATTTAGCATTGTTAGCATAGTTAGCATTTATAGCATTACTGCTAGAAATCATCGGTTAAGTTAGCTAATCAACCTGGTTAGCATTGTTAGTAAAATTAGCATTGCTAGCAAAGTTAGCATTTTTAGCGTAACTGCTAGAAATCATTACCTAAGTTAGCTAATCAACATTTTAACATGGATAGAAAACATTAGTTAAGTTAGAGCTGGAATGTTTCATCTTTAAACTGTCTACCTTCACACTATCAACTCTCTGTAAACTATGCAACCACCATGTTCACCCTAGCTATACCTTAGTAACCATATCTACATTATCTATCTATTTTTGCATTTTCATGCACTGGTAATTCCTTGGAATTGCATTTCTAGTTAAACTTCTTCTTCTAACGCTCGCAATTCAGCTTCAACCGTTTAACGTAGAAACTTCATTCAAACTTTGTTGCGTAGGTCTTGCTTATGCCATATGTGCTTTCTATTTTTCAACTTTGTAACTTTTATACTTTTTAAACTATTAGTTAAAAACTATTACCATTTCCCCCATAGACTTAACATTGCTCATTATGACATCACGGCAGCAATTAGAATGTTACTCCAGCTGGTCAGCCACCTGGGCACCAACTGTCAGTTTCTCTCAGGCAATCTCTCTGAAGACTACATATTCTGTTCCCCTGTATCCTCTGTGCACAACAGTATCAAAATAAGTCCTCCTAATTCCATCCAACTTTATATCCATTCATCTTCTTCAAACCATTCACTCATCCACCCATTCTAAACAGTCTGCCTATCAACATCAATTAGACGTTCTACATTCAACTTTTAAACAATCTACTCTGTCTCAGGCTGGCTCTCTTAAGACTAGCCAGTTAAATTGATTACACCTGTATCTGTATCCACTACTCTCAGTGGAGAGCTGTGTCTCTCCATTCTACAAGAATATAAGGCACATTCCATCCAACATTCTATCCATTCATCTTCTTCAGACCATTCACTCATCCACCCATTAAACTGTCTATCAACATCTATTAAACAATCTGTCTATCAACATCCATTAAACTCTCTGTCTATCAACATTAATTAGACTATCTACCTTCAACTTTTCAATTATTTACTCTGTCTCAGGCTGTAAGAGTACACTCTGGCTCTCTTAAGACTAGCCAGTTAAATTGATTACACCTGTGTCAACTACTCTCAGCTAGAGAGCTGTATCAGTGTCTCTCTTAACAAGAATATAAGGCACATTCCATCCAACCTTCTATCCATTCATCTTCTTCAGACCATTCACTCATCCACCATTAAACTGTCAATCAATATCTATTAAACAATCTGCCTATCAACATCCATTAAACATTCTGTCTATCAACATTAATTAGACTATCTACATACAACTTTTAAAGTATTTATTGCTATCAAGCAGCGTTTATATGTCCTCCCTCGCTCCTTGATCCTCAATGATCTACATAAAGAAAGATAGAAGAAGGGCTAGACTATCCCATTGTTGCCGCTCCATCATTCTTTATGTAGATCAGTGAGGAGCGAGAGAGGACGCGTAAACGCTATATGAGAGGCACCTTCTGTCTCAGGCTTTAAGCATACAATCTCATTAAGACTACAGATCCTGTTAACTGTCACTGGGTGAAAAGGCTCTGAATCAGGGGATATGCCGTCCGGATATTTTTTATGACATGCAGCATATCAGGAACAATTTTCATCATATCTTGAGTTTTTAAGAATCAGTGGAAATATGACTTATTTCGACTCCTGATTTGCTAATCAGAAATCAGGGGTGCGATACTCAAAGCACAAATCACGCACACCATTTCTGGATTAATAGGTCTATCATCCTTAGACAGGCTATTATGTTAGATATCCAATTTTATGAGTTTGGTAGTCATTTTAATGTAACAGTTTAAAATATGCCATAGTAGGCTATGTCTAATTTCCACGATTTCTTAAAATATAACGGATGCTTATCAGCATGCGCACGCACTTCCCCACCCAACTGACTTTTAAAATCCAACCCCTGCACTGCTGCCGAGTCCGACTTCAGTTCAACCGTCATTTTTCTGTCATGTATCTGAAGCTGTACAAACTCTGCCGTCTTCATATCCAAGGTAAGAACTACAGTACTTTTGTATGCTAATTGAAAACTGGAATTAATTAGAAAAGTACAGGGTTTTTTTTTATTTATAATGTAGCACTAATGTTAACCGTCAACTGTCATGTTAGAATTAGCTAACGTTATGAATTAGCTAGCGAGCTAACATCGCTAACGTTAGCTGTTACAAATTAATGTTAGCTGCTAACTTTTCCAATAACTAACTTTACCATTATGGAATGGTAGTAATATCATAAGTCTGTCTGAGATGTCGTTAGGAATGTAAAGTTTTAGTTTGAATGAAATGGTCCAGGGCTAGGCTATCAGTCTTGAATGTTAGCTAACCTAGCTAGAAGCTATACCTTACATTTAAAGTGGCTGCTGCTGACGTGAACTTTAACGTTACAGAGACAGGCGGCTGACCCACGTCAATACCGAAGTAAATGCCAGGGATCTTTAGTTTGTGAAAGGTAACGTAGTGTTAAGCCATCCTTACACCAGAAGACTTCGACAAGATTTGGGTAAGATTGTTGACAGCTTGTAGTCTTTTCACTGAAGCTTGAATGGGGGGCATTAGTTTAATGACTCAAATCTTGTCAAAGTAGGCTATTTTGATGTATGAGTAACATTAGGCAACATGTTCTTCATTTCATAGCCCCTATTTGCTTATACCTGACCTTGTGCAAAAGTATGTGTTTATTTAAGATGCATGTGAGGGCAGTAGTGTTTCAGTGATGGTATTTTCAGGTTATTAATCCTAGTCTCCCTCTGTTCCGTTTGCAGACGGTGAGTTGTGACGACTGCTGTCCTGAGACCATTGAGTGCAGTCTGGAATATTCCAAATGTGTGCCAGTTCCATAAGAAAATGTTCCAATCAAGAGTACACTCACCAGGTAGAAACAGACACACACACGCACACACGTAGTATCACATGTAGCATTATAATATGTGTGCATGTATTTGTGTCTGTTACTGTGGTTAGTTTATCCCATTTTTTCATGTGTCTGTTTGTTGTTATGACTGTGTAGTGGGCTCAATAGTCCAGGACAAAGTCGGTCTGTCCTTCTACTACTACATGCTACTTGACTTTGTCTGGAAGCCATGGATGCTGCCCTCAACATGCTGTAAGTGTCTTTGTGTTTTGAATGAGGGCTATGGGGTATGTTACTGTCCATACTAATTTGGTTGACATACGTGCAGTGTAATGCATGAATATGCGGCTATTTATAATAGTCTTGAATTTTGAAATTTAGCCATGTTTACCATTATGTTGGTGGTAAGGTAAACAGTGTTGTGAATATATGCCAAACTGATCATAATCACTATTTCAAATGTATTGTACAGAATGTATAATTTTGGTAAATCATATCTTCTATTGACAGAAACCCTCAAGAATTAACATTGATGGTGATGATGGAAAGGCCTTCATAAGGTAAATATATATATATATATATATATATATATACTGTATATATATATTATATATATATATATATATATACTGTATATATATATATATATATATATATATACGTATATGTTTGTACACCTGATTGACTTACCTTTTGTTTTAATGCTTTGATATTAATCAACAATAACATAATTTATGGCAATTGCTGTTTTTTTTATTTATTTATTTTAGGTGCCCTCCAGCAACCCCAGCCTGGAGCCAGAGGCTGGTACTGCACATCAGATGGGGTATGATCTGTGCTAGGCATCAGAAAGGTGGTCTACGCAAGAAGGCAAGAGCTTCTGCAGACAGTGTTGCAATTAGGTATGCACACAGATATACTACTGTTCAGAAGTGTAGGGTCACTTCGAAATGTCCCCTTGATCAAAATAAATGCACCGGACATTTCTAAGTGTACCCCAACTTTATTCCTAACTATTGCACCTGACTTCTAGGCTCTTGTGGGTTTGCTTTTATTTGTCACACAAACTGAGTAGTTTACATTAATTATATTCATGTACAATATATGCTTTGTTTCTCTTTTTGCAGACACCTGACCTTTACTGCCAAAGGGATCCCCATCAGAGCACCTCTGCCTTCCCTGCAGGACAACTATACCAGAAGAGTACGGACAAGGACTCAACATGTTTTAAAGGACATTTCACGCCCAGACCATGGACTGTTGAAACCACTGAGGTCAAGCAGAAGTCTTGTTCTCACTCGAGACAGGTCATTGACAGGCGGCGAGTGTCACTACCCAAGTACCCCCACTGCAGACGAGAAAGCCATATTGATTTGAGTATTTCTTGATAAATACAATAAAGACCATGTAACAAATTTTATTGCCTGTCATATATGAATTTAAATGTTTAGATTAAGTCACTGGGATTTAGTAGTTGTAATAATGCAGGTGCAGGTGCAAAGTAAATAATGTAATTAAGTTTATGTAAAATTAATATAATAATGTAATAATAATTTATACAATCAATGAAATATTGAAATGTTGAATGGCTGTGGGTGTAACAATAAGCTCAGTGTTGGTGATGTAGGCCTATCCCACATTTAAAACTATTTCATATAGGGCATAACTCATTTAAATAATTAAAACTATTAAATATATAACTAATAAAGGCATGCACATAAATGCCTGTGAAATTAGCTCTGCCTGGCAGTATCTGGGCAGTATATGCGTGGTGTCATGTTTGACATATCAGGGGATATATGGCAACAAATACCAGAGATATCTTGGGTCATATAAGTAGCTAATACTTGAAACATGGATCATATCTGGTGAGTATATGAAGTCAGGATATCTGGCATATCGTCGCAGTGCCATTCAGGAGTTTTGATATGCTCCGGATATGCGAAATGGGACAAAAATATCAGGAGCATATCAACCAATATATTCCCTGATATTCCACATATCAGGAAATATATCACGATGAATATCCCCTGATTCAGACCCTTTTCACCCAGTGTGTTTCCTCTGTCCACAACTGTTTCAAAATAAAAGTCCTCACTGCAATAATACACTATTAAATCATTTGACCATTGAAACTACTCAACTATTTAACTGTTCAACCATTCCAACTGTCAGTTATCATCAACTATGCCTCCAGTCAACTACATGAAACCTCCATGTACCTAGCAACCAACATAGCAACCATTAAAATTAAGCGTTTATGACCGTTTCCATAGCAACCAACATGATTATACTGCAGTAACTTCTTGTTTCCTGATAGTGGCCACCATGGATACCCTAGCAACAAATGTTTCAAAATAAAAGTCCTCACTAGCAAGTTATCTAGTTAGCATGGTTAGCTTTGTTAGCATAGCTAGCATTTTTAGCATAACTGCAAAAAATCATCAACTAAGTTAGCTAATCAACCTGGTTAGCATTGTTAGCAAATCTAGCATTGTTAGCATAGTTAGCATTTTTAGCATTACTGCTAGAAATCATCGGTTAAGTTAGCTAATCAACCTGGTTAGCATTGTTAGTAAAGTTAGCATTGCTAGCATAATAAGCATTTTTAGCGTAACTGCTAGAAATCATTAGCTTAGTAAGCTAATCAACATTTTAACATGAATAGAAATCATTAGTTAAGTTAGAACTGGAACGTTTCATCTTTAAAACGTCTACCTTCACACTATCAACTCTCTGTAAACTATGCAACCACCATGTTTACCCTAGCTACACCTTAGTAACCATATCCACATTATCTATCTATTTTTGCATTTTCATGCACTGGTAATTCCTTGGAATTGCATTTCTAGTTATTACAGTGCATGAAAATGCACTGTACTGTTCTTCCTAGGCTTCTTATTATTACAGTGCATGAAAATGCACTGTACTGTTCTTCCTAGGCTTTTTATTATTCCACTTCTTCTTCTAACGCACGCAATTGAGCTTGAACCATTTAACGTAGAAACTTCATTCAAACTTTGTTACGTAGGTCTTACTTAGGACAGGTGTGCTATGAATTTTCAGCTTTGTCACTTTTATATTTTTTGAACTATTAGATAAAAACTATTAACAATTTCCCCATCGACTTAACATTGCTCATTATGACATCACGGCAGCAATTAGAATGTTACCCCAGCTGGTCAGCCACCTGGGCACCAACTGTCAGTTTCTCTCAGGCTCCTCTCTGAAGACTACATATTCTGTTCCCCTGTATCCTCTGCGCACAACAGTATCAAAATAAGTCCTCCTAATTCCATCCAACTTTATATCCATTCATCTTCTTCAAACCATTCACTCATCCACCCATTCTAAACAGTCTGCCTATCAACAACATCAATTAGACGCTCTACATTGAACTTTTAAACAATCTACTCTGTCTCAGGCTGGCTCTCTTAAGACTAGCCAGTTAAATTGATTACACCTGTATCTGTATCCACTACTCTCAGTAGAGAGCTGTGTCTCTCCATTCTACAAGAATATAAGGCACATTCCATCCAACATTCTATCCATTCATCTTCTTCAGACCATTCACTCATCCACCCATTAAACTGTCTATCAACATCTATTAAACAATCTGTCTATCAACATCCATTAAACTCTCTGTCTATCAACATTAATTAGACTATCTACATTCAACTTTTAAATTATTTACTCTGTCTCAGGCTTTAAGAGTAGGCCTACTCTGGCTCTCTTAAGACTAGCCAGTTAAATTGATTACACCTGTGTCAACTACTCTCAGAGAGCTGTATCAGTGTCTCTCTTAACAAGAATATTAGGCACATTCCATCCAACCTTCTATCCATTCATCTTCTTCAGACCATTCACTCATCCACCCATTAAACTGTCAATCAATATTTATTAAACAATCTGCCTATCAACATCCATTAAACATTCTATCTATCAACATTAATTAGACTATCTACATACAACTTTTAAAGTATTTACTGTGGGTCCCTCTCAAGCAGCGTTTATATGTCCTCCCTCGCTCCTCGATCCTCAATGATCTACATAAAGAAAGATAGAAGAAGGGCTAGACTATCCCATTGTTGCCGCTCCATCATTCTTTATGTAGATCAGTGAGGAGCGAGAGAGGACGCGTAAACGCTATGAGAGGCACCTTCTGTCTCAGGCTTTAAGCATACAATCTCTTGAAGACTACAGATCCTGTTTCACTACTTCCTCTGTCCACAGCTGTTTCAAAATAAAGGTCCTCACTGCAATAATACACTATTAAATCATTTAACCATTGAAACTACTCAACTATTGAACTGTTCAACCATTCCAACTGTCAGTTATCATCCACTATGCCTCCAGTCAACTACATGAAACCTCCATGTACCTAGCAACCAACATAGCAACCATTAAAATGAAGTGTTTATGACCGTTTCAATAGCAACCAACATGATTATACTGCAGTAACTTCTTGTTTCCTGATAATGGCCACCATGGATACCCTAGCAACAAATGTTTCAAAATAAAAGTCCTCACTAGCAAGTTAGCTAGTTAGCATGGTTAGCATAGTTAGCATTGTTAGCATAGTTAGCATTTTTAGCATAACTGCAAAAAGTCATCAACTAAGTTAGCTAATCAACCTGGTTAGCATTGTTAGCAAATTTAGCATTGTTAGCATAGTTAGCATTTTTAGCATTACTGCTAGAAATCATCGGTTAAGTTAGCTAATCAACCTGGTTAGCATTGTTAGTAAAGTTAGCATTGCTAGCATAATAAGCATTTTTAGCGTAACTGCTAGAAATCATTAGCTAAGTTAGCTAATCAACATTTTAACATGAATAGAAATCATTAGTTAAGTTAGAACTGGAACGTTTCATCTTTAAACTGTCTACCTTCACACTATCAACTCTCTGTAAACTATGCAACTACCATGTTTACCCTAGCTACACCTTAGTAACCATATCTACATTATCTATCTATTTTTGCATTTTCATGCACTGGTAATTCCTTGGAATTGCATTTCTAGTTATTACAGTGCATGAAAATGCACTGTACTGTTCTTCCTAGGCTTCTTCTTCTTCTTATTATTCTTCTTCTAACGCACGCAAATCAGCTAAAACCGTTTAACGTAGAAACTTCATTCAAACTGCGTTACGTAGGTCTTACTTAGGACATGTGTGCTATGACTTTTCAACTTTGTAACTTTTATAATTTTTAAACTATTAGTTAAAAACTATTACAATTTCCCCCATAGACTTAACATTGCTCATTATGACATCACTGCAGCAATTAGAATCTTACTCCAGCTGGTCAGCCACCTGGGCACCAACTGTCAGTTGCTCTCAGGCAATCTCTCTGAAGACTACATATTCTGTTCCCCTGTATCCTCTGTGCACAACAGTATCAAAATAAGTCCTCCTAATTCCATCCAACTTTATATCCATTCATCTTCTTCAAACCATTCACTCATCCACCCATTCTAAACAGTCTGCCTATCAACATCAATTAGACGTTCTACATTCAACTTTTAAACAATCTACTCTGTCTCAGGCTGGCTCTCTTAAGACTAGCCAGTTAAATTGATTACACCTGTATCTGTATCCACTACTCTCAGTAGAGAGCTGTGTCTCTCCATTCTACAAGAATATAAGGCACATTCCATCCAACATTCTATCCATTCATCTTCTTCAGACCATTCACTCATCCACCCATTAAACTGTCTATCAACATCTATTAAACAATCTGTCTATCAACATCCATTAAACTCTCTGTCTATCAACATTAATTAGACTATCTACATTCAACTTTTTAATTATTTACTCTGTCTCAGGTTTTAAGAGTACACTCTGGCTCTCTTAAGACTAGCCAGTTAAATTGATTACACCTGTGTCAACTACTCTCAGAGAGCTGTATCAGTGTCTCTCTTAACAAGAATATAAGGAACATTCCATCCAACCTTCTATCCATTCATCTTCTTCAGACCATTCACTCATCCACCATTAAACTGTCAATCAATAACTATTAAACAATCTGCCTATCAACATCCATTAAACATTCTGTCTATCAACATTAATTAGACTATCTACATACAACTTTTAAAGTATTTACTGTGGGTCCCTCTCAAGCAGCGTTTATATGTCCTCCCTCGCTCCTCAATGATCTACATAAAGAAAGATAGAAGAAGGGCTAGACTATCCCATTGTTGCCGCTCCATCATTCTTTATGTAGATCAGTGAGGAGCGAGAGAGGACGCGTAAACGCTATATGAGAGGCACCTTCTGTCTCAGGCTTTAAGCATACAATCTCATTAAGACTACAGATCCTGTTAACTGTTTCCTCTGTCCACAACTGTTTCAAAATAAAAGTCCTCACTGCAATAATACACTATTAAATCATTTGACCATTGAAACTACTCAACTATTTAACTGTTCAACCATTCCAACTGTCAGTTATCATCAACTATGCCTCCAGTCAACTACATGAAACCTCCATGTACCTAGCAACCAACATAGCAACCATTAAAATTAAGCGTTTATGACCGTTTCCATAGCAACCAACATGATTATACTGCAGTAACTTCTTGTTTCCTGATAGTGGCCACCATGGATACCCTAGCAACAAATGTTTCAAAATAAAAGTCCTCACTAGCAAGTTATCTAGTTAGCATGGTTAGCTTTGTTAGCATAGCTAGCATTTTTAGCATAACTGCAAAAAATCATCAACTAAGTTAGCTAATCAACCTGGTTAGCATTGTTAGCAAATCTAGCATTGTTAGCATAGTTAGCATTTTTAGCATTACTGCTAGAAAACATCGGTTAAGTTAGCTAATCAACCTGGTTAGCATTGTTAGTAAAGTTAGCATTGCTAACATAATTAGCATTTTTAGCACAACTGCTAGAAATCATTAGCTAAGTTAGCTAATCAACATTTTAACATGAATAGAAATCATTAGTTAAGTTAGAACTGGAATGTTTCAGCTTTAAACTGTCTACCTTCACACTATCAACTCTCTGTAAACGATGCAACCACCATGTTTACCCTAGCTACACCTTAGTAACCATATCTACCTTTTTTTGCATTTTCATGCACTGGTAATTCCTTGGAATTGCATTTCTAGTTAAACTTCTTCTTCTAACGCTCGCAATTCAGCTTCAACCGTTTAACGTAGAAACTTCATTCAAACTTTGTTGCGTAGGTCTTGCTTATGCCATATGTGCTTTATATTTTTCAACTTTGTAACTTTTATACTTTTTAAACTATTAGTTAAAAACTATCACCATTTCCCCCATAGACTTAACATTGCTCATTATGACATCACGGCAGCAATTAGAATGTTACCCCAGCTGGTCAGCCACCTGGGCACCAACTGTCAGTTTCTCTCAGGCTCCTCTCTGAAGACTACATATTCTGTTCCCCTGTATCCTCTGCGCACAACAGTATCAAAATAAGTCCTCCTAATTCCATCCAACTTTATATCCATTCATCTTCTTCAAACCATTCACTCATCCACCCATTCTAAACAGTCTGCCTATCAACAACATCAATTAGACGCTCTACATTGAACTTTTAAACAATCTACTCTGTCTCAGGCTGGCTCTCTTAAGACTAGCCAGTTAAATTGATTACACCTGTATCTGTATCCACTACTCTCAGTAGAGAGCTGTGTCTCTCCATTCTACAAGAATATAAGGCACATTCCATCCAACATTCTATCCATTCATCTTCTTCAGACCATTCACTCATCCACCCATTAAACTGTCTATCAACATCTATTAAACAATCTGTCTATCAACATCCATTAAACTCTCTGTCTATCAACATTAATTAGACTATCTACATTCAACTTTTAAATTATTTACTGTCTCAGGCTTTAAGAGTACACGCTGGCTCTCTTAAGACTAGCCAGTTAAATTGATTACACCTGTGTCAACTACTCTCAGAGAGCTGTATCAGTGTCTCTCTTAACAAGAATATAAGGCACATTCCATCCAACCTTCTATCCATTCATCTTCTTCAGACCATTCACTCATCCACCCATTAAACTGTCAATCAATATCTATTAAACAATCTGCCTATCAACATCCATTAAACATTCTGTCTATCAACATTAATTAGACTATATACAACTTTTAAAGTATTTACTGTGGGTCCCTCTCAAGCAGTGTTTATATGTCCTCCCTCGCTCCTCGATCCTCAATGATCTACATAAAGAAAGATAGAAGAAGGGCTAGACTATCCCATTGTTGCCGCTCCATCATTCTTTATGTAGATCAGTGAGGAGCGAGAGAGGACGCGTAAACGCTATATATGAGAGGCACCTTCTGTCTCAGGCTTTAAGCATACAATCTCATTAAGACTACAGATCCTGTTTCACTACTTCCTCTGTCCACAACTGTTTCAAAATAAAGGTCCTCACTGCAATAATACACTATTAAATCATTTAACCACTGAAACTACTCAACTATTGAACTGTTCAACCATTCCAACTGTCAGTTATCATCCACTATGCCTCCAGTCAACTACATGAAACCTCCATGTACCTAGCAACCAACATAGCAACCATTAAAATTAAGTGTTTATGACCGTTTCCATAGCAACCAACATGATTATACTGCAGTAACTTCTTGTTTCCTGATAGTGGCCACCATGGATACCCTAGCAACAAATGTTTCAAAATAAAAGTCCTCACTAGCAAGTTAGCTAGTTAGCATGGTTAGCATAGTTAGCATTGTTAGCATTTTTAGCATAACTGCAAAAAATGATAAACTAAGTAAGCTAATCAACCTGGTTAGCATTGTTAGCAAATTTAGCATTGTTAGCATAGTTAGCATTTTTAGCATTACTGCTAGGAATCATCGGTTAAGTTAGCTAATCAACCTGGTTAGCATTTTTAGTAAAGTTAGCATTGCTAGCATAATAAGCATTTTTAGCGTAACTGCTAGAAATCATTAGCTAAGTTAGCTAATCAACATTTTAACATGAATAGAAATCATTAGTTAAGTTAGAACTGGAACGTTTCATCTTTAAACTGTCTACCTTCACACTATCAACTCTCTGTAAACTATGCAACCACCATGTCTACCCTAGCTACACCTTAGTAACCATATCTACATTATCTATCTATTTTTGCATTTTCATGCACTGGTAATTCCTTGGAATTGCATTTCTAGTTATTATTCCACTACTTCTAACGCACGCAATTCAGCTTGAACCATTTAACGTAGAAACTTCATTCAAACGTTGTTGCGTAGGTCTCGCTTATGCCAGGTGTGCTTTGTATTTTTCAACTTTGTAACTTTTATACTTTTTAAACTATTAGTTAAAAACTTTTACAATTTCCCCATAGACTTAACATTGCTCATTATGACATCACGGCAGCAATTAGAATGTTACGCCAGGTGGCCAGTCCAGGTGCAGCAGCTCTCTCTCTCTCTCTCAGGCACACTGGCTCTCTTGAGACTACATTTTCTGTTCCCTGTATGAACTGTATCAACATAAGTCTTCCTAATTCCATCCAACTTTCTATCCATTCATCTTCTTCAAACCATTCACTCATCCACCCATTCTAAACAGTCTGCCTATCAACATCAATTAGACGATCTTCATTCAACTTTTAAACAATCTACTCTGTCTCAGGCTGGCTCTCTTAAGACTAGCCAGTTAAATTGATTACACCTGTATCTGTATCCACTACTCTCAGTAGAGAGCTGTGTCTCTCCATTCTACAAGAATATAAGGCACATTCCATCCAACATTCTATCCATTCATCTTCTTCAGACCATTCACTCATCCACCCATTAAACTGTCTATCAACATCTATTAAACAATCTGTCTATCAACATCCATTAAACTCTCTGTCTATCAACATTAATTAGACTATCTACATTCAACTTTTAAATTATTTACTCTGTCTCAGGCTTTAAGAGTACACTCTGTCTCTCTGAAGACTAGCCAGTTAAATTGATTACACCTGTATCAACTACTCTCAGAGAGCTGTATCAGTGTCTCTCTTAACAAGAATATAAGGCACATTCCATCCAACCTTCTATCCATTCATCTTCTTCAGACCATTCACTCATCCACCCATTAAACTGTCAATCAATATCTATTAAACAATCTGCCTATCAACATCCATTAAACATTCTGTCTATCAACATTAATTAGACTATATACAACTTTTAAAGTATTTACTGTGGGTCCCTCTCAAGCAGTGTTTATATGTCCTCCCTCGCTCCTCGATCCTCAATGATCTACATAAAGAAAGATAGAAGAAGGGCTAGACTATCCCATTGTTGCCGCTCCATCATTCTTTATGTAGATCAGTGAGGAGCGAGAGAGGACGCGTAAACGCTATATATGAGAGGCACCTTCTGTCTCAGGCTTTAAGCATACAATCTCATTAAGACTACAGATCCTGTTTCACTACTTCCTCTGTCCACAACTGTTTCAAAATAAAGGTCCTCACTGCAATAATACACTATTAAATCATTTAACCACTGAAACTACTCAACTATTGAACTGTTCAACCATTCCAACTGTCAGTTATCATCCACTATGCCTCCAGTCAACTACATGAAACCTCCATGTACCTAGCAACCAACATAGCAACCATTAAAATTAAGTGTTTATGACCGTTTCCATAGCAACCAACATGATTATACTGCAGTAACTTCTTGTTTCCTGATAGTGGCCACCATGGATACCCTAGCAACAAATGTTTCAAAATAAAAGTCCTCACTAGCAAGTTAGCTAGTTAGCATGGTTAGCATAGTTAGCATTGTTAGCATTTTTAGCATAACTGCAAAAAATGATAAACTAAGTAAGCTAATCAACCTGGTTAGCATTGTTAGCAAATTTAGCATTGTTAGCATAGTTAGCATTTTTAGCATTACTGCTAGGAATCATCGGTTAAGTTAGCTAATCAACCTGGTTAGCATTTTTAGTAAAGTTAGCATTGCTAGCATAATAAGCATTTTTAGCGTAACTGCTAGAAATCATTAGCTAAGTTAGCTAATCAACATTTTAACATGAATAGAAATCATTAGTTAAGTTAGAACTGGAACGTTTCATCTTTAAACTGTCTACCTTCACACTATCAACTCTCTGTAAACTATGCAACCACCATGTCTACCCTAGCTACACCTTAGTAACCATATCTACATTATCTATCTATTTTTGCATTTTCATGCACTGGTAATTCCTTGGAATTGCATTTCTAGTTATTATTCCACTACTTCTAACGCACGCAATTCAGCTTGAACCATTTAACGTAGAAACTTCATTCAAACGTTGTTGCGTAGGTCTCGCTTATGCCAGGTGTGCTTTGTATTTTTCAACTTTGTAACTTTTATACTTTTTAAACTATTAGTTAAAAACTTTTACAATTTCCCCATAGACTTAACATTGCTCATTATGACATCACGGCAGCAATTAGAATGTTACGCCAGGTGGCCAGTCCAGGTGCAGCAGCTCTCTCTCTCTCTCTCAGGCACACTGGCTCTCTTGAGACTACATTTTCTGTTCCCTGTATGAACTGTATCAACATAAGTCTTCCTAATTCCATCCAACTTTCTATCCATTCATCTTCTTCAAACCATTCACTCATCCACCCATTCTAAACAGTCTGCCTATCAACATCAATTAGACGATCTTCATTCAACTTTTAAACAATCTACTCTGTCTCAGGCTGGCTCTCTTAAGACTAGCCAGTTAAATTGATTACACCTGTATCTGTATCCACTACTCTCAGTAGAGAGCTGTGTCTCTCCATTCTACAAGAATATAAGGCACATTCCATCCAACATTCTATCCATTCATCTTCTTCAGACCATTCACTCATCCACCCATTAAACTGTCTATCAACATCTATTAAACAATCTGTCTATCAACATCCATTAAACTCTCTGTCTATCAACATTAATTAGACTATCTACATTCAACTTTTAAATTATTTACTCTGTCTCAGGCTTTAAGAGTACACTCTGTCTCTCTGAAGACTAGCCAGTTAAATTGATTACACCTGTATCAACTACTCTCAGAGAGCTGTATCAGTGTCTCTCTTAACAAGAATATAAGGCACATTCCATCCAACCTTCTATCCATTCATCTTCTTCAGACCATTCACTCATCCACCCATTAAACTGTCAATCAATATCTATTAAACAATCTGCCTATCAACATCCATTAAACATTCTGTCTATCAACATTAATTAGACTATCTACATACAACTTTTAAAGTATTTACTGTGGGTCCCTCTCAAGCAGCGTTTATATGTCCTCCCTCGCTCCTCGATCCTCAATGATCTACATAAAGAAAGATAGAAGAAGGGCTAGACTATCCCATTGTTGCCGCTCCATCATTCTTTATGTAGATCAGTGAGGAGCGAGAGAGGACGCATAAACGCTATATGAGGGGCACCTTCTGTCTCAGGCTTTAAGCATACAATCTCATTAAGACTACAGATCCTGTTTCACTACTTCCTCTGTCCACAACTGTTTCAAAATAAAGGTCCTCACTGCAATAATACATTATTAAATCATTTAACCACTGAAACTACTCAACTATTGAACTGTTCAACCATTCCAACTGTCAGTTATCATCCACTATGCCTCCAGTCAACTACATGAAACCTCCATGTACCTAGCAACCAACATAGCAACCATTAAAATTAAGTGTTTATGACCGTTTCCATAGCAACCAACATGATTATACTGCAGTAACTTCTTGTTTCCTGATAGTGGCCACCATGGATACCCTAGCAACAAATGTTTCAAAATAAAAGTCCTCACTAGCAAGTTAGCTAGTTAGCATGGTTAGCATAGTTAGCATTGTTAGCATTTTTTAGCATAACTGCAAAAAATCATCAACTAAGTTATCTAATCAACCTGGTTAGCATTGTTAGCACATTTAGCATTGTTAGCATAGTTAGCATTTTAGCATTACTGCTAGAAATCATCATTTAAGTTAGCTAATCAACCTGGTTAGCATTGTTAGTAAAGTTAGCATTGCTAACATAATTAGCATTTTTAGCGTAACTGCTAGAAATCACTAGCTAAGTTAGCTAATCAACATTTTAACATGAATAGAAATCATTAGTTAAGTTAGAACTGGAATGTTTCTTCTTTAAACTGTCTACCTTCACACTATCAACTCTCTGTAAACAATGCAACCACCATGTTTACCCTAGCTACACCTTAGTAACCATATCTTATCTATCTATTTTTGCATTTTCATGCACTGGTAATTCCTTGGAATTGCATTTCTAGTTATTACAGTGCATGAAAATGCACTGTACTGTTCTTCCTATTCTTCTTATTATTATTACAGTGCATGAAAATGCACTGTACTGTTCTTCCTATTCTTCTTATTATTACAATGCATGAAAATGCACTGTACTGTTCTTCCTAGGCTTCTTCTTCTTATTATTCTTCTTCTAACGCACGCAAATCAGCTAGAACCGTTTAACGTAGAAACTTCATTCAAACTGCGTTACGTAGGTCTTACTTAGGACATGTGTGCTATGACTTTTCAACTTTGTAACTTTTATACTTTTTAAACTATTAGTTAAAAACTATTACAATTTCCCCCATAGACTTAACATTGCTCATTATGACATCACGGCAGCAATTAGAATCTTACTCCAGCTGGTCAGCCACCTGGGCACCAACTGTCAGTTTCTCTCAGGCAATCTCTCTGAAGACTACATATTCTGTTCCCCTGTATCCTCTGTGCACAACAGTATCAAAATAAGTCCTCCTAATTCCATCCAACTTTATATCCATTCATCTTCTTCAAACCATTCACTCATCCACCCATTGTAAACAGTCTGCCTATCAACATCAATTAGACGTTCTACATTCAACTTTTAAACAATCTACTCTGTCTCAGGCTGGCTCTCTTAAGACTAGCCAGTTAAATTGATTACACCTGTATCTGTATCCACTACTCTCAGTAGAGAGCTGTGTCTCTCCATTCTACAAGAATATAAGGCACATTCCATCCAACATTCTATCCATTCATCTTCTTCAGACCATTCACTCATCCACCATTAAACTGTCAATCAATATCTATTAAACAATCTGCCTATCAACATCCATTAAACATTCTGTCTATCAACATTAATTAGACTATCTACATACAACTTTTAAAGTATTTACTGTGGGTCCCTCTCAAGCAGCGTTTACATGTCCTCCCTCGCTCCTCGATCCTCAATGATCTACATAAAGAAAGATAGAAGAAGGGCTAGACTATCCCATTGTTGCCGCTCCATCATTCTTTATGTAGATCAGTGAGGAGCGAGAGAGGACGCGTAAACGCTATATGAGAGGCATCTTCTGTCTCAGGCTTTAAGCATACAATCTCATTAAGACTACAGATCCTGTTAACTGTTTCCTCTGTCCACAACTGTTTCAAAATAAAAGTCCTCACTGCAATAATACACTATTAAATCATTTGACCATTGAAACTACTCAACTATTTAACTGTTCAACCATTCCAACTGTCAGTTATCATCAACTATGCCTCCAGTCAACTACATGAAACCTCCATGTACCTAGCAACCAACATTGCAACCATTAAAATTAAGCATTTATGACCGTTTCCATAGCAACCAACATGATTATACTGCAGTAACTTCTTGTTTCCTGATAGTGGCCACCATGGATACCCTAGCAACAAATGTTTCAAAATAAAAGTCCTCACTAGCAAGTTATCTAGTTAGCATGGTTAGCTTTGTTAGCATAGCTAGCATTTTTAGCATAACTGCAAAAAAACATCAACTAAGTTAGCTAATCAACCTGGTTAGCATTGTTAGCAAATCTAGCATTGTTGGCATAGTTAGCATTTTTAGCATTACTGCTAGAAATCATCGGTTAAGTTAGCTAATCAACCTGGTTAGCATTGTTAGTAAAGTTAGCATTGCTAACATAATTAGCATTTTTAGCACAACTGTTAGAAATCATTAGCTAAGTTAGCTAATCAACATTTTAACATGAATAGAAATCATTAGTTAAGTTAGAACTGGAATGTTTCAGCTTTAAACTGTCTACCTTCACACTATCAACTCTCTGTAAACGATGCAACCACCATGTTTACCCTAGCTACACCTTAGTAACCATATCTACATTATCTATCTTTTTTTGCATTTTCAAGCACTGGTAATTCCTTGGAATTGCATTTCTAGTTATTATTAAACTTCTTCTTCTAACGCTCGCAATTCAGCTTCAACCGTTTAACGTAGAAACTTCATTCAAACTTTGTTGCGTAGGTCTTGCTTATGCCATATGTGCTTTATATTTTTCAACTTTGTAACTTTTATACTTTTTAAACTATTAGTTAAAAACTATCACCATTTCCCCCATAGACTTAACATTGCTCATTATGACATCACGGCAGCAATTAGAATGTTACCCCAGCTGGTCAGCCACCTGGGCACCAACTGTCAGTTTCTCTCAGGCTCCTCTCTGAAGACTACATATTCTGTTCCCCTGTATCCTCTGCGCACAACAGTATCAAAATAAGTCCTCCTAATTCCATCCAACTTTATATCCATTCATCTTCTTCAAACCATTCACTCATCCACCCATTCTAAACAGTCTGCCTATCAACAACATCAATTAGACGCTCTACATTGAACTTTTAAACAATCTACTCTGTCTCAGGCTGGCTCTCTTAAGACTAGCCAGTTAAATTGATTACACCTGTATCTGTATCCACTACTCTCAGTAGAGAGCTGTGTCTCTCCATTCTACAAGAATATAAGGCACATTCCATCCAACATTCTATCCATTCATCTTCTTCAGACCATTCACTCATCCACCCATTAAACTGTCTATCAACATCTATTAAACAATCTGTCTATCAACATCCATTAAACTTTAAATTAAACATTAATTAGACTATCTACATTCAACTTTTAAATTATTTACTCTGTCTCAGGCTTTAAGAGTACTCTGGCACTCTTAAGACTAGCCAGTTAAATTGATTACACCTGTGTCAACTACTCTCAGAGAGCTGTATCAGTGTCTCTCTTAACAAGAATATAAGGCACATTCCATCCAACCTTCTATCCACTCATCTTCTTCAGACCATTCACTCATCCACCCATTAAACTGTCAATCAATATCTATTAAACAATCTGCCTATCAACATCCATTAAACATTCTGTCTATCAACATTAATTAGACTATCTACATACAACTTTTAAAGTATTTACTGTGGGTCCCTCTCAAGCAGCGTTTATATGTCCTCCCTCGCTCCTCGATCCTCAATGATCTACATAAAGAAAGATAGAAGAAGGGCTAGACTATCCCATTGTTGCCGCTCCATCATTCTTTATGTAGATCAGTGAGGAGCGAGAGAGGACGCGTAAACGCTATGAGAGGCACCTTCTGTCTCAGGCTTTAAGCATACAATCTCATTAAGACTACAGATCCTGTTTCACTACTTCCTCTGTCTACAACTGTTTCAAAATAAAGGTCCTCACTGCAATTATACACTATTAAATCATTTAACCATTGAAACTACTCAACTATTGAAATGTTCAACCATTCCAACTGTCAGTTATCATCAACTATGCCTCCAGTCAACTACATGAAACCTCCATGTACCTAGCAACCAACATAGCAACCATTAAAATTAAGTGTTTATAACCGTTTCCATAGCAACCAACATGATTATACTGCAGTAACTTCTTGTTTCCTGATAGTGGCCACCATGGATACCCTAGCAACAAATGTTTCAAAATAAAAGTCCTCACTAGCAAGTTAGCTAGTTAGCATAGTTAACATTGTTAACATAGTTAGCATTTTTAGCATAACTGCAAAAAATCATCAACTAAGTTAGCTAATCAACCTGGTTAGCATTGTCAGCAAATTTAGCATTGTTAGCATAGTTAGCATTTTTAACATTACTGCTAGAAATCATCGATAAGTTAGCTAATCAACCTGGTTAGCATTGTTAGTAAAGTTAGCATTGCTAGCATAATTAGCATTTTTAGCTTAACTGCTAGAAATCATTAGCTAAGTTAGCTAATCAACATTTTAACATGAATAGAAATCATTAGTTAAGTTAGAACTGGAATGTTTCATCTTTAAACTGTCTACCTTCACACTATCAACTCTCTGTAAACTATGCAACCACCATGTTTACCCTAGCTACACCTTAGTAACCATATCTACATTATCTATCTTTTTTAGCATTTTCATGCACTGGTAATTCCTTGGAATTGCATTTCTAGTTATTAAACTTCTTCTTCTAACGCTCGCAATTCAGCTTCAACCGTTTAACGTAGAAACTTCATTCAAACTTTGTTGCGTAGGTCTTGCTTATGCCATATGTGCTTTGTATTTTTCAACTTTGTAACTTTTATACTTTTTAAACTATTAGTTAAAAACTATCACCATTTCCCCCATAGACTTAACATTGCTCATTATGACATCACGGCAGCAATTAGAATGTTACCCCAGCTGGTCAGCCACCTGGGCACCAACTGTCAGTTTCTCTCAGGCTCCTCTCTGAAGACTACATATTCTGTTCCCCTGTATCCTCTGCGCACAACAGTATCAAAACAAGTCCTCCTAATTCCATCCAACTTTATATCCATTCATCTTCTTCAAACCATTCACTCATCCACCCATTCTAAACAGTCTGCCTATCAACAACATCAATTAGACGCTCTACATTGAACTTTTAAACAATCTACTCTGTCTCAGGCTGGCTCTCTTAAGACTAGCCAGTTAAATTGATTACACCTGTATCTGTATCCACTACTCTCAGTAGAGAGCTGTGTCTCTCCATTCTACAAGAATATAAGGCACATTCCATCCAACATTCTATCCATTCATCTTCTTCAGACCATTCACTCATCCACCCATTAAACTGTCTATCAACATCTATTAAACAATCTGTCTATCAACATCCATTAAACTCTCTGTCTATCAACATTAATTAGACTATCTACATTCAACTTTTAAATTATTTACTGTCTCAGGCTTTAAGAGTACACGCTGGCTCTCTTAAGACTAGCCAGTTAAATTGATTACACCTGTGTCAACTACTCTCAGAGAGCTGTATCAGTGTCTCTCTTAACAAGAATATAAGGCACATTCCATCCAACCTTCTATCCATTCATCTTCTTCAGACCATTCACTCATCCACCCATTAAACTGTCAATCAATATCTATTAAACAATCTGCCTATCAACATCCATTAAACATTCTGTCTATCAACATTAATTAGACTATATACAACTTTTAAAGTATTTACTGTGGGTCCCTCTCAAGCAGTGTTTATATGTCCTCCCTCGCTCCTCGATCCTCAATGATCTACATAAAGAAAGATAGAAGAAGGGCTAGACTATCCCATTGTTGCCGCTCCATCATTCTTTATGTAGATCAGTGAGGAGCGAGAGAGGACGCGTAAACGCTATATATGAGAGGCACCTTCTGTCTCAGGCTTTAAGCATACAATCTCATTAAGACTACAGATCCTGTTTCACTACTTCCTCTGTCCACAACTGTTTCAAAATAAAGGTCCTCACTGCAATAATACACTATTAAATCATTTAACCACTGAAACTACTCAACTATTGAACTGTTCAACCATTCCAACTGTCAGTTATCATCCACTATGCCTCCAGTCAACTACATGAAACCTCCATGTACCTAGCAACCAACATAGCAACCATTAAAATTAAGTGTTTATGACCGTTTCCATAGCAACCAACATGATTATACTGCAGTAACTTCTTGTTTCCTGATAGTGGCCACCATGGATACCCTAGCAACAAATGTTTCAAAATAAAAGTCCTCACTAGCAAGTTAGCTAGTTAGCATGGTTAGCATAGTTAGCATTGTTAGCATTTTTAGCATAACTGCAAAAAATCATAAACTAAGTAAGCTAATCAACCTGGTTAGCATTGTTAGCAAATTTAGCATTGTTAGCATAGTTAGCATTTTTAGCATTACTGCTAGGAATCATCGGTTAAGTTAGCTAATCAACCTGGTTAGCATTTTTAGTAAAGTTAGCATTGCTAGCATAATAAGCATTTTTAGCGTAACTGCTAGAAATCATTAGCTAAGTTAGCTAATCAACATTTTAACATGAATAGAAATCATTAGTTAAGTTAGAACTGGAACGTTTCATCTTTAAACTGTCTACCTTCACACTATCAACTCTCTGTAAACTATGCAACCACCATGTCTACCCTAGCTACACCTTAGTAACCATATCTACATTATCTATCTATTTTTGCATTTTCATGCACTGGTAATTCCTTGGAATTGCATTTCTAGTTATTAAACTTCTTCTTCTAACGCTCGCAATTCAGCTTCAACCGTTTAACGTAGAAACTTCATTCAAACTTTGTTGCGTAGGTCTTGCTTATGCCATATGTGCTTTATATTTTTCAACTTTGTAACTTTTATACTTTTTAAACTATTAGTTAAAAACTATCACCATTTCCCCCATAGACTTAACATTGCTCATTATGACATCACGGCAGCAATTAGAATGTTACCCCAGCTGGTCAGCCACCTGGGCACCAACTGTCAGTTTCTCTCAGGCTCCTCTCTGAAGACTACATATTCTGTTCCCCTGTATCCTCTGCGCACAACAGTATCAAAATAAGTCCTCCTAATTCCATCCAACTTTATATCCATTCATCTTCTTCAAACCATTCACTCATCCACCCATTCTAAACAGTCTGCCTATCAACAACATCAATTAGACGCTCTACATTGAACTTTTAAACAATCTACTCTGTCTCAGGCTGGCTCTCTTAAGACTAGCCAGTTAAATTGATTACACCTGTATCTGTATCCACTACTCTCAGTAGAGAGCTGTGTCTCTCCATTCTACAAGAATATAAGGCACATTCCATCCAACATTCTATCCATTCATCTTCTTCAGACCATTCACTCATCCACCCATTAAACTGTCTATCAACATCTATTAAACAATCTGTCTATCAACATCCATTAAACTTTAAATTAAACATTAATTAGACTATCTACATTCAACTTTCAAATTATTTACTCTGTCTCAGGCTTTAAGAGTACTCTGGCACTCTTAAGACTAGCCAGTTAAATTGATTACACCTGTGTCAACTACTCTCAGAGAGCTGTATCAGTGTCTCTCTTAACAAGAATATAAGGCACATTCCATCCAACCTTCTATCCACTCATCTTCTTCAGACCATTCACTCATCCACCCATTAAACTGTCAATCAATATCTATTAAACAATCTGCCTATCAACATCCATTAAACATTCTGTCTATCAACATTAATTAGACTATCTACATACAACTTTTAAAGTATTTACTGTGGGTCCCTCTCAAGCAGCGTTTATATGTCCTCCCTCGCTCCTCGATCCTCAATGATCTACATAAAGAAAGATAGAAGAAGGGCTAGACTATCCCATTGTTGCCGCTCCATCATTCTTTATGTAGATCAGTGAGGAGCGAGAGAGGACGCGTAAACGCTATGAGAGGCACCTTCTGTCTCAGGCTTTAGCATACAATCTCATTAAGACTACAGATCCTGTTTCACTACTTCCTCTGTCTACAACTGTTTCAAAATAAAGGTCCTCACTGCAATTATACACTATTAAATCATTTAACCATTGAAACTACTCAACTATTGAAATGTTCAACCATTCCAACTGTCAGTTATCATCAACTATGCCTCCAGTCAACTACATGAAACCTCCATGTACCTAGCAACCAACATAGCAACCATTAAAATTAAGTGTTTATAACCGTTTCCATAGCAACCAACATGATTATACTGCAGTAACTTCTTGTTTCCTGATAGTGGCCACCATGGATACCCTAGCAACAAATGTTTCAAAATAAAAGTCCTCACTAGCAAGTTAGCTAGTTAGCATAGTTAACATTGTTAACATAGTTAGCATTTTTAGCATAACTGCAAAAAATCATCAACTAAGTTAGCTAATCAACCTGGTTAGCATTGTCAGCAAATTTAGCATTGTTAGCATAGTTAGCATTTTTAACATTACTGCTAGAAATCATCGATAAGTTAGCTAATCAACCTGGTTAGCATTGTTAGTAAAGTTAGCATTGCTAGCATAATTAGCATTTTTAGCTTAACTGCTAGAAATCATTAGCTAAGTTAGCTAATCAACATTTTAACATGAATAGAAATCATTAGTTAAGTTAGAACTGGAATGTTTCATCTTTAAACTGTCTACCTTCACACTATCAACTCTCTGTAAACTATGCAACCACCATGTTTACCCTAGCTACACCTTAGTAACCATATCTACATTATCTATCTTTTTTAGCATTTTCATGCACTGGTAATTCCTTGGAATTGCATTTCTAGTTCTTCTTCTAACGCACGCAATTCAGCTTGAACCGTTTAACGTAGAAACTTCATTCAAACGTTGTTGCGTAGGTCTTGCTTATGCCATGTGTGCTTTGTATTTTTCAACTTTGTAACTTTTATACTTTTTAAACTATTAGTTAAAAACTATTACAATTTCCCCCATAGACTTAACATTGCTCATTATGACATCACGGCAGCAATTAGAATCTTACGCCAGGTGGCCGGCCACCTGGGCACCAACTGTCAGTTTCTCTCAGGCTTTAAGCAGACAATCTCTCTGAAGACTACATATTCTGTTCCCCTGTATCCTCTGCGCACAACAGTATCAAAATAAGTCCTCCTAATTCCATCCAACTTTATATCCATTCATCTTCTTCAAACCATTCACTCATCCACCCATTCTAAACAGTCTGCCTATCAACATCAATTAGACGCTCTACATTCAACTTTTAAACAATCTACTCTGTCTCAGGCTGGCTCTCTTAAGACTAGCCAGTTAAATTGATTACACCTGTATCTGTATCCACTACTCTCAGTAGAGAGCTGTGTCTCTCCATTCTACAAGAATATAAGGCACATTCCATCCAACATTCTATCCATTCATCTTCTTCAGACCATTCACTCATCCACCCATTAAACTGTCTATCAACATCTATTAAACAATCTGTCTATCAACATCCATTAAACTCTCTGTCTATCAACATTAATTAGACTATCTATTCAACTTTTAAATTATTTACTCTGTCTCAGACTAGCCAGTTAAATTGATTACACCTGTATCAACTACTCTCAGAGAGCTGTATCAGTGTCTCTCTTAACAAGAATATAAGGCACATTCCATCCAACCTTCTATCCATTCATCTTCTTCAGACCATTCACTCATCCACCCATTAAACTGTCAATCAATATCTATTAAACAATCTGCCTATCAACATCCATTAAACATTCTGTCTATCAACATTAATTAGACTATCTACATACAACTTTTAAAGTATTTACTGTGGGTCCCTCTCAAGCAGCGTTTATATGTCCTCCCTCGCTCCTCGATCCTCAATGATCTACATAAAGAAAGATAGAAGAAGGGCTAGACTATCCCATTGTTGCCGCTCCATCATTCTTTATGTAGATCAGTGAGGAGCGAGAGAGGACGCGTAAACGCTATATGAGAGGCACCTTCTGTCTCAGGCTTTAAGCATACAATCTCATTAAGACTACAGATCCTGTTTCACTACTTCCTCTGTCCACAACTGTTTCAAAATAAAGGTCCTCACTGCAATAATACATTATTAAATCATTTAACCACTGAAACTACTCAACTATTGAACTGTTCAACCATTCCAACTGTCAGTTATCATCCACTATGCCTCCAGTCAACTACATGAAACCTCCATGTACCTAGCAACCAACATAGCAACCATTAAAATTAAGTGTTTATGACCGTTTCCATAGCAACCAACATGATTATACTGCAGTAACTTCTTGTTTCCTGATAGCCACCATGGATACCCTAGCAACAAATGTTTCAAAATAAAAGTCCTCACTAGCAAGTTAGGTAGTTAGCATGGTTAGCATAGTTAGCATTGTTAGCATAGTTAGCATTTTTAGTATAACTGCAAAAAATCATCAACTAAGTTAGCTAATCAACCTGGTTAGCATTGTTAGCAAATTTAGCATGGTTAGCATAGTTAGCATTTTTAGCAATACTGCTAGAAATCATCGGTTAAGTTAGCTAATCAACCTGGTTAGCATTGTTAGTAAAGTTAGCATTGCTAGCATAATAAGCATTTTAGCGTAACTGCTAGAAATCATTAGCTAAGTTAGCTAATCAACATTTTAACATGAATAGAAATCATTAGTTAAGTTAGAACTGGAACGTCTCATCTTTAAAACGTCTACCTTCACACTATCAACTCTCTGTAAACTATGCAACCACCATGTTTACCCTAGCTACACCTTAGTAACCATATCTACATTATCTATCTATTTCTGCATTTTCATGCACTGGTAATTCCTTGGAATTGCATTTCTAGTTTGGTTTAGCGGTCATGTTTGCCCAAAAGTTACCACCAGTTGAATTCTACCTGCTTTACAAATAGAATGTCTGTCTGATCCTGGAAATGACTACTTCACAGAATGTTAAATATGAAGACTATCAAACTGAACATTCATTCATATAAAAACAGACACAATAGTAAATGATGTACTTTATTTCAGCCTGTTGAATGTGAGTTCAGCTACACAGCAAAACTAGTTTTCCTAGCTCACAGGCACCCTGAGCACAATTTTCCTTCTCTAATGGCAAAAGGCTTTTCTTGATGAAGCTCTGCTTACATCACATATCCTTTAAGAAAACTGTAACAGTTTCAGGGCTTGACAGAGAGTCAGCAGGGAGTTAAGCACATGTACAATAAACCTTATGAAATAAAATGAAATAAATATTTCAAAAACATTGCAATAAGTTGTTGCCCTCATTGGATGGAGAGAGAGTCAGTACCTCCCTTCACCCCCCAGTTGTTGTTCGACAGCCTGTTCAATTGCCTGGTGGACAACGCGCACCTCCTCCTGTGATAAAGTCCTCTCCATATGACGGTAGCTGATGCGGTAGCAATGACTTGTCCTTTTGGTTCTGATGAATGAGATATCAGTGGATACCAGGTTAAAAATCATTTTTTCTGTGTCTTGGATTGTGGTATTTCCTACAAACTACAAACATAATGCTCTCAAAGAACACAAATCATTGTATTTGAAGACAATATAAATCTATGGAGCTAAAACTGGAAATGAAAAAACAACATCAATATGATGAGAAAAGACTGACTGCCCCCCCCCCCCCCCCCCCCCCACACACACACACACATTTATATATGTACTGTATATATATATACACTGTTTGTTGCTATATATATATATACTGTATATATATATATATATAGCAACAAACAGTGTTCAAGCAAACAATGCATACTGTATCCCCGTAAATTATACTTTTAAGAATGGCAGTGTCGTTTTGCATCTTATGTCAGTGTGCGCAAAGCATGCTTCAAGTGCTTCTCGTAGCTCCTACAGTATGTGTCTTTTTTCCTGCACACAAAAACACACATGCAGCTTTCAACCAGTACAGTCATGTGAGAAGTGCAGCGAGACATGGCTGCTAATTGAAGTAATACTGTGGTCGGCCGCACATCAACAAATAATAGTAGGCTAATATTAAGTTGATTTTCTGACTTGCATCTCTGAAGTTTGCATTGCTATCCTACCTAAGCTACGGAATTTAGTTCATTTATGCCCACTGTTTGGTTTAACGACATTTCAGAAATAGGCTACGCAACCTATTGGCAAACCTTTATATCTGGAGTGAACTCTTTCTCGCTAACTAATATTATCCTCATGTCATGTCTGTCATTCATGTAGCGCTAACCAAAATCATAGAGATGAACATTGCAAGACACTTCTCTTCTATGATCCCAAAATATTCGCTTTGACGATGGCATCATACATTTTTAAAAAAGGAATTCTGGACTTGGTATCGGTATCAAAACAATTAAATAACTTTGATATCATGACAACACTACCACCTACTTCATCCTCACAGCCTACCTCACGGACATGAAATCATGGTTGCAAATGCAGACCTGCGAATCTTAAAAATTTTTTTGAAGATTACCATCTCAAGCCGGAAAAAAGTAGCTCACCTTCAAGTAAGCGGCCAAAAACTGACACATAGCCAAACACGCAAGATGAACGTAGTCTATATTTTTTATAGCCTACCCATCTTTAATGCCAGATATCTATCTAAATTCGATCCAATGTGTTCCTGAAAATGCAAACTGAATATTTTACAGGAGCTCAATATAACGTTTGGCGATCTATATTAGAGCTAAATCCTGATTTATGAAAAACACTTGTGTTGATAGGGACTGATGTGGGTATGTTGTCCATTTTCTTGTATTTTGTCTCTATCATATTACATATTTTCAATCCATTACTATTCAAGATTTCTTTTGTGAAGAAAAAACATCTCTCCCCCATGCCTTGTCAACATATTTAATTTACTTGAATATGGCTACAGTAGATATAGGCTTAGGGCCATCTGTGAATGTCTCTTCATATTCACAATAACCTACTCCCTTATACTACTTTTTATTTATTAGAGTGCATGAAAATGCACTCTACTGTTATCCCTTTTCTTATTATTACAGTGCATGAAAATGCACGGTACTGTTCTTCCTAGGCTTCTTCTTATTATTCAGCTTACCACTTTTTCCGTACGCAATTTCTCTTCAACCGTTAAACTTAGAAACTTCATTCAAACTTTGTAACATAGGTCTACTAATGGACCAGGTTGGTATGACTTTTCAACTTTGTAACTTTTATACTTTTTGAACTATTAAATAAAAACTATTAAAAATTCCCCATAGACTTAACATTGCGATTATGACATCATAATAGGGCAATTAGAATCTTATGCCAGGTGGCCAGGGCCACCTGCAGCACCTCTCTCTCTCTCAGGCTTTAAGAATACAATCTCTCTGTGAAGACTACATATCCTGTTAAACTGTTTCCTCTGTCCACAACTGTTTCAAAATAAAAGTCCCCACTGCAATAATACACTATTAAAGGAGTCATAGAACGCATTTTTTGACCATTACAAATTGATCTTTGAGCCTAAATAATGTCATATGTAAATTTGTGGGGCTGAAAACGCCCCAGGAGCACTGCTAGATCGCCTAATACAAGGTCATAAATAAGCCTTGCAATGAAACAGTTTGTTTTTCCCGCCCACTCAGCAAGTTAATGAATATTCAAATGAGATGCGCGCTGATTGGTCTATTGGCCGATATGTCCTGAAAGTTGATTGGCTCAATCCACCGGTCTGAAGCTAGAGCAAAGTGAAACTACGTTTACTGCTGGTAAATAAAGCCAAAGTCTTTGATAAAGCTATCAACAATGGATTTAAATAAGGAATACAGCCGTACATGTATAAACCGAGTCAGAAGAAGGTTCTGATGAAGATGAAGTGCAGCAGATTCCCCAACAGAATGAATGTGTTAGATTGGTAAGTTTTATCAGTACATTTCTTAGTATAGTAACTCTCCAAAGTTAGCTGTAATAACGCTAGCATTACAACGTCTCTGCCATAGACCACATATCTAGATACTAGCATCGTAAGAGCAGTTTAACAAGAATTATTAATCGAAGGTATGCAAATGAAAGGGGCCGAGGGGTGTATCTAAAGGGGGATGGGCGCCTATTACGTGTTATCTGAGCTCTGTTCAGATTGGAGCATTTCAACACGGCTGTTTCTATTTCCCAATTTGCATACGAAAGCAGGCGGGGGACGCGGTAAAGTCTTTGGTGTTGTCCTTTGGACACTGCTCGCAGCCTAAATTCAACAGTAACAAGGTGAATGTGGTTTTGAATTCTATGACTCCTTTAAATAATTTACCCATTGAAACTACTCAACTATTTAACTGTTCAACCATTCCAACTGTCATTTATCATCAACTATGCCTCCAGTCAACTATATGAAACCTCCATGTACCTAGCAACCAACATAGCAACCATTAAAATTAAGCGTTTAATTAAGTTTCCATAACAACCAACATGATTATACTGCAGTAACTTCTTTATTCCTGATAGTGGCCACCATGGATACCCTAGCAACAAATGTTTCAAAATAAAAGTCCTCACTAGCAAGTTAGCTAGTTAGCATAGTTAGCATTGTTAGGATAGTTAGCATTTTTAACATAACTGCTAGAAATCATTAGCTAAGTTAGCTAATCAACCTGATTAGCATTGTTAGCATAGTTAGCCATGTTAGCATAGTTAGCATTTTTAGCATAACTGTAAGAAATCATTAATTTAGTTAGCTAATCAACCTGGTTAGCATAGTTAGCATTTTTTGCATAACTGCCAAAAAACATTAGCCAAGTTAGCTAATCACCTTGGTTAGCATTATTAGCATAGTCAGTATTGTTAACATGGTTAGCATTGTTAGCAAAACTGCTAGCAAACATGAGCTAAGTTTTAGCATATTAACATTATTAGCATAACTGCTAGCAAACATTAGCGAAACATTAAACATCCATTAAACTATACATATCGCCATCCATTTTAAATGATTTACCTATCAACATCAATTAAACTCAGTCTGTCAACATTCATTAAATTATCTTTTTATCAACAGCTTTTAAGCTATCCATATTCAATTATAAACTGTCTATCTTCGCACTATCAACTTTCATAAACTATGAAACCACCATGTCTACCCTAGAAACACCTTAGTAACCATATCTACATGATAGATCTGTACATTTTTGCATTTTCATGCACTCGTAATTTCCTTGGAGTTACATTCTCTAGTTTATTTAAATATGCTTACAATCAATGTTCAATTATTACCTGCTGACAGATGTGCATTACTGATTGCTTTCAAAGAATTTCACTTGCACAATCAGTTTATTTCAGATGGAGGTGTCTTTCTAGCCTGGGTGCCAACCGAACTTTAGCCCCGCCCAAAACATTTGAGGTCAGGAGGTTTGGTCTGGTATTTCTCCACTGTGGCTCTACTATGCTAGACCAAGATCTGTTGATCTGCAATTAATACAGTATCCCAACAAAGGGACGGGTCTTAGCATTGGGTGCACTATCTCTGTCTGGAAGCCATGCATGTATATTTGTATAGTATGCTTTTGTGCTAACAGTCAAGAACATTGATATTCTCATCAAGAAAAAGCAAATGAAACACCTATTACTGGCCAGTTTAATATATTTAGCCTAGGTAAAGCTTGGCATTCCCTGAGCACCATTTAGTTACAAAACTTTCAAATGTCAAGTTTAACCATCAGCAACACATGGAAATGGGAAATATAATACTAACTGAAATAACTGGTGAAAGGGCAATCATTTTTCAAGACAACAAGGCTATTAGGCCTAAGTAACGTAACAATCCCACCAAGTGCAGATTTTTAAAACAGCCAGCTGGAGAGATGTGAATTTCTGAGTAACACTGAGTAACTGTTTGCAACTGTTAAGCTCACCTCTGCAAGGCGTTGATTAACCGAACAGTGATGCACAATATTGAATTTTAGCCAATATCCACTATTTTGGCCAATTCCGATGCCAATATACAACTCTGATTTCTATTTATTGAAAAGTCTTTCCTATGGGGATGCATGATAATATAAGCCCATTATCGGTATCTGCAGATAAAGGCTTCACAACTTAATTATTGCCATCTGCAGATATGAACTTTTACTGCCGATATGCCTGGCCGATTACGTGACCTGTTAATTATGCACATGCAAAGCAAATGTTTAGGTTACTATGAATGACAATCACATACTTCAACAAGCTACCACATGCACGTTGGACCCTACTGTATACCTACGGTCTAATTTCGTATTCAAAGTATAAGAACACACTGACGTGTTACAACTTGAAGTTTATTAATATAACCGAAGTAACTTGGTTAACGTGTCTGCTCATTCAGTTAACTAGATTCACATACACTGAGCATGCGCAATGCGCTTCTTACACAAATGAAGTGTACTGATTGGCCAACATAGAAAGCATGACTTAATGAGATTCAAACCTAAATCCTATGATATTCTATGTGAATATTACACCTACGAGCCTGCTTCAGTCCATCAGCCTGACCATCACAGCAGCTATCAAGTGATCAATACTTCCCTAGCCTCAGGTACAGTGGGCGTAGCTTTAAATTGGCCGCTTTCACGTGAGATTCTTATGAGACCTCACGCGTGAATCACATGTATTTTATTTATTTTTCCCAAGTGAAGCTGCAATGACCCATACAACCACCAGGTGGCACTTGTGAGCAGGGTTAGGAATGTCGGCATTTACCACTAGCCAAACAATCCAAAAGTAAATTAAATCCCGAAGCAAGCTGAACATCTTTTCTGCTTTTAATAGCCTAGTCTCACGATAAAACTTGATATTGTTCATGAAGGTGTCTTCTGTTAGCCTATTTTATGAAGAGGCATCTGGCTGTTTCTTTTAGGTTTGTTTTGCTGTCACTAATGGTTTCACAAGGCCAGTTTCCACTAAAAGCATAAGCCTATGTCCGAAGCGCAACTTGCGTTCTCGTTTTTGGGTCAATTCATATTTATTTCAAATGTGCGGATAGGCCGATGGTACGCTTGTTTTTATGCTGGCAACAAAACAAAATGGTTCACGAATGTTATCTTGTTTCTAAATGCGGGAAACAATTAAAAATAAAATGTCCCATTTTCCGACGCACCACAAACCTCTTGCCTATGTATACATTAGGCTATATGTTTATTTGAAATGTAAGCTGGCTGTTGTCAAATTTGTCAAATAAAATAGGCCTACAGGAGAAACTATATGGCAGGGCTATTCAACTTCAGTACCAAGAGGGTCGAATGGAAAAATCACTGGGTTTTCAGGGGCCGCATAAAATAAGACGCCGCAAAATAATTGTATCCAACAATATTTGATAAAATCAGAGTAAAATTCAGTTCAATTCAATTGAATTTTATACACTGGCATAGAAACTAAGAACATAGCCTATTATCCATATCCATAAAAAAAATCTTCTCAGACAGGTGATAGGCTGCCACACAAACTATACAAGTATTTGAAAACACCCAGGCTAACCATAGTATTTCATACCTGATGTCTGATAGCATGCCATATCATGCATCAGTGGGAAAAATTGCAGTGTTGATTTAACTAGCCTACTTCAAGATAATTAGGCTCATAAGTGTTTCAAACACACACAGTAGCCTTCAGCGCCAATCTCTCAAATATACTTAGCATTGAATTTAAAGAAAAAGTAATGCCAGCTCTGCCTCTGTTTATCTATTTCACGATTTCTTACCGCCAAAGATTCTAAACTTCGAGCCTGCGCAAATCACAAACAATAACATTCCCATGAGTGGAGTGAAGATGGCTCTGTCTAAAGAAACGTCTAATTGACAACGAGAATCGTTCATTTTACCCTCTGCAACAAGTACGAGACTTTCATGTTTATTGTGCAACGAATCCATCGCTGTAAAGAAGGAATATAAAGTCAAGAGGCAATTCTCTACAAACCACAGCTCCTTCACTAACTTTCCCGAGGGAGACCGGGTATGGTTGTAACATTTTTGATTTGCGCACGCTCGAGGTTTAGAATCTTTGGCGGTAAGAAATCGTAATTTAATCAACATTTAATGATAACATTTAAAACTAGTTACACATTTGGAAATGTCAGTTTGTGTAGTGATGTGCTGTGTTCTCTGAGTGAATATAACTGGAAGAGTTAGTCTGGCCAATAGGGGCGGGCCGACAGTGCGCTACTCGCCAATCATATGAAGATCTATGCACACCCGTCAAAGCGAGTTCATTCTCATGACGAGACACGCGGGCCACAGGAAATTTGAAGCGGGCCACATCTGGCCCGCGGGCCGCTAGTTGAATAGGCCTGCTATATGGTGTATGCTCTCTTATGCTGTTTCATTCCGAACCGAAAGCGAAGGAGGGAGAATGAATTACGAACGTTTCACTTTTGCATAAATAATTCCTGAACGATTTTGATCAGGCGGGAAACAATATTTAAATATTCTATTATTTGGGCCTATTATAAAAGTTAGGACTTTTTCATTAGAAAACAATTTCATTTGAATTATGGACTGCCTTTGAATGAAGTTTGATGGGACTTTCAGTTCACAGAAGAAAGTTTCAAGACGCTAAGAAACACATGTTTTCCCCGTAGCATTAACGGTGACTTCATTTATTTCAAAAGGATATGACCTCATGAATCCTATGGTTGTTTGTGTGTTCTACTTGTCATTTTTGACCTATAATGATTAAAGGGGATGCATCTCAGTTGTTTGATTTGCACATAACATGTTTGCATATAGGCTAATCTTCTTTTTCTCGACTCTGCTCTGCCTCAGTGCAGGACATTTAGGCTACATTCATTGGCGGACGTTTTTTTTGTTTGTTCGTAAAACGGTCTTAAAATAGGCTACATTTGTATTTGGCAGAGGACAGGCTGCTAGTTAACAAAATCCAGGAAATGCTAGTGTCGCTTCAGCGTGGCAACCACAAAGCTCTTCACGTTTTGAGGCAGTGCTCGTTACCCCTAGAACCATCCCAGTTTGTGGTTTGTATGATATGTGAATGTAGGCCTACCCGAGTCAAACTGTCATTTAAAAGCATTCTGGCAACAAAACAAAAGGATTCGCAAACGTTATTCTTTAATCTAAATGCGTACCGCCATGGCGATAAAGAGAAAGAAAGGCTAAGATTTGAAATAGCTGTTGTCAAATTTGTCAAATAAAATACAGGAAAAACTATATGGTTAATGCGCTCTCATGCTCAAGGGCGTCAGTTTGTTTTATTAGTGCCGGGGAGAATAACATAAACTTGAGTGTGGTTAGATAAGTGCTAGGTATAATTATATTAATCCTTTTTATGTTTTATTATAATATGCACTGCATTACAGTGTATCGAATATTGACAGGTTTGAAAATCGTAACATTAGGCCTATTTTCAATCAATACAAGTTGAAAGCCACACATGTTTTGTCTTTGTTTTGTCTTCTAATTTGCAGCATTCCCACTGAAACGCGATTCTATTCCCCACATTTTGTCACGAACATGTAGAAATGCACTTGTTGTTTCTGCATATACAGACCCTCGGCTACACTTGACATGCAGTTGTGTTCTGTTCTCAGAGCATATGCTTTCTTTGTCTATGATCTGCAACTTTTTTCTCGAACTGCTGGCCTCCTTGACAGAAAATTCGGCTACTGAGCAGCGAAGTTGCCGATGCGATGCGTGCTTCTCAAGTCTGATAATTTGCAGCAAGATCGAATGGTGGAACCATGGACTGAAAGAAAAATAAACTAAAAGTTTCCCCAATCAGGAAATACTTCTTAATTTAATGTCATCAAGGCATATAGCCTACAATTGGTATGAGCATGCAATGTGCGTCCTTGCGCAACTTATAAAGTGGCTCGTTTGAAAGCCCCACATCTGCTCTTTCGTGCAATAAAGGTTTCATCTCGCAGCAATTTATAATCACGGAGCAATGACGCACTCAATCGGGCTCTATGGGTTTTGGTTTTGATTTTTTGTTTTGGTCCATTGATGAAGACGTTAATAAAGAGTTTCTTAATAGTAATACTGTAATATTCTATGCCTGCATTTCATGCTTGGGAGCCTCAACGCATTCATATGAGGAACGGCTGAAACAGAATTTATATAGGAAAATCCTTAGGCTAATAATGCTTAATGTTGAGTCAAATAGCCTAATTTTTGGATAAATGCTGACACGGAACAAAAAAAGGTAGACTAAATGCATGTTTCCCAAACTCTGAGCAATCAGGCTATATATAATTAGGCCTATATTGTTTTACATGCATGTGAGATACCAGTTTTGCGTAGCTCAATGACGCTACGACTAAGTTAGACACATTTTTACAATAAGCGTGTCGGGTACAGTATTTCAATAATGATTTTTTGCGGTCCAAGTTGCGGTCGGGTTAGCTGTAAACGGCGGGGCGGGGCGGGCCGTTCAGACACGTACCCGCGCATCACTGGTGGGCACCAACTTTTTTGATGAATTGATAAACATTTCAAAAGTGGTGGGGACAAAATCGTCAAAAGCCGAAAAGGAGTAGGCTCACTGTTGCACACGCACACTCAACATAGCCTATACAAAAGATTGCTATTGCTAATGATGTGTGAAACTGCTCTTGGGGGGGTGGGGGATTTTTTAATTCGTGTTCTAAGGCACAGAGGTCAGCTCACAGAGGGGGGATGGTACAGTTAGCTTCCAACACTTGATGGCTCTCACCCTGTGCTGCCCATTTCAGTGCCCTATTAATCGCTTTGTGGTAGCCATCTGAATGGAATGCCTCAGTCGGCACGGCATAGATGCTTGGAAAACGACTCAAAAGTCAAAGACTAGACTAGACTAATCGTTATAATATTTTCTATGTTTCAAATCACTTGATTGCAGATGTAACAGAACCCTCACCAATTTGAGTTGACAGTGGGAACCGGATAAACTCGCAAACTGTACTCGATCTTTGTTGCCGTCATGATTTCCTTTTACATAAATTGGCGTCACTACTATTCATTATTTGCTTTTTCTCTCCATCTCTGAAGATAACAGATAACGTTACGTTTATCCTACATGGCACTAGCTTACAAGCTGTGTTGATCCGCTTCACATCCGAACTCTCGCGCGTCAGGCTAGAGCTCCTCAATTTCGGCACGAGTGAATGGTTGACTCAAACTAGCTGAAAGGAAAGGAAACGTTTTCCAAATTAGGAAATACTTCTTAATTGTGTGTGGTCAAATAAAGAGGCCTGCAATTGGATTAATTTAGTAATGTGAGCGCTGATTGAATGTGTGCACGTCTGCGCAAATGAAACCGAACATTAGATAGATAGATAGATAGATAGATAGATAGCTATCCAAAGAGAAATGACAGAATTAGGCCTACATTCATGAGGAAATACGTCAGATTACGGAACTATTATAGAGACGCAGTCTAACTCAATAAAACTTGTTTGCATAGTGCTAATCATCCTCACCGTTGTCAAACTCTCGAATGAAACATAAACTGTTATTTCAATCTGCTGTTTGTGTTAATGGCAATTTTGAAATAGTTTGTTAGTTCATGCTCGTCTTTTTCGTGCAGAGCCTTGCGAACATTTTCAGAGTGCCAGACTGAATTTACAAACACCCAAAAAAACAAAACAACAAAAGAGTTGTAGTGTTGCAGTCTGTAGGTGACTAGGCTACTAGGGATTTCTGTTGGCATTTCCGAAAACTCGCGAAATATTTTTTCTCTAGCTTACATTTCAGTCAAAACTATGGGCTGGGCCACTTAGAGGTTGCTTCCGGGCCGCCTATTGAATGAGTAGAACTCTGGGCTACAGTATCAATCACACCGCAGCAATGCTACAGCGGACTGTACTGACACCACGGGGCGGTAAGTTGTAATACAGTTGTAATACATTTCACGCAGAGCGTGAATCAGGCAACGCGTGAGGGAAACATCACTAAGTAACGCCTACTGTAATAATAAGGGGCAGATAAGGGTGACCAGTGTGCTGAGTATGTGGGGAGTTACTGTAGGTTAAGGAGGGGTAGGAGGGCAGTTAGGTGTGTGTGTGTGTGTGTGTGAGTGAGGAGGAAGAAGGTAATAAATAATGAATAAAATAAATAATGGTAAAAAATAAATAATACATACATACACACACACACACACACACACACACACACACACACACATAAACACAGACACACAGACACACACACACACACTGACCCCTACTGTGGCAGAACTGTGGTGGCTACATACACACACACACACACACACACACACTCTCTCACACACACACACACACACACACACACACACACACACACACACTGACCCCTACTGTGGCAGCACTGCGGTGGCTACACACACACACACACACACACACACACACTCTCTCTCTCTCTCTCTCTCTCTCTCTCACACACACACACACACACACACACACACTGACCCCTACTGTGGCAGCACTGCGGTGGCTACATACATACGCATACATACACACACAGACACACACAGACACACACACACACACACACACACACAGACCCCTACTGTGGCAACACTGCGGTGGCTCCACACACACACACACACACACACACACACACACACAAACACACAAACACACACACACACACTGTGGCAGCACTGCGGTGGCTACACACACACACACACACACACACACACACACACAGACCCCTACTGTGGTAGCACTGCGGTGGCTACACACACACAGACACACAGACACATACACATAGACACAGACACACACACACAGACTGCCCCTTACCAACATCTTATTAAGCCACATACATACAACACACTGCCCCCCTCTTCCAGGGCTATACGCTTAGCTTTTTCACTTGGAGCACAGGTGCTTCTAAATGAAAAAAATTAGGAGCACAGAAAAAAATGTAGGAGCACTATGACATTTCTTAAATAACAATTTTTTTTGGGGGTGTATGTATCGCTTTCCGATATACGGGTACGTGACTGATGTTAAAACTTTGTCGGACACTTTTTGGTACAAGCATACAACCTATCCAGTATTAATATCGAACCCCTCAAAATGAGTTCTAGCCAGGTTGTCAGCTTAGATTTTTTTGTCCATTTTAACACTATATTCTTAACTCATTAACTGCCATTGACGTCTTTAAACGTCAATTTAGACACATACGTTGACTGCCAAGACGTCAATTGCCGTTTTCAATGGGGAGGGCTCCTGGGTGGGCTTGGGAACGATCTGGCAGAGTTTCAGGCTTGTAAACAGACTGCACTAGCGATCCGAACCTCTAGATGGCAACAGTGCCATTTGGATCATTAGTATCTGCCTAGAGTGCACAAGTCATGCAGAGACAACTAGCAAACACACTAAAGATCGACCACAGTGGATCTAGTTTGCACGCGATGCAGGGAATAAATATGCTTACTTCTTACATCAAGGATGGAAAACACGTGAACGGTATGATCCATTTACATTGGATATTGCGATATAGACTAACAACAACCTTGCTAGTGCTAGCTTGCTAAGTCTAGCATCCTGTTCAGAGTCTTTAGCGACCATCAGAGTCCCTAGCAACCTTGACGAGACTGACGAGATAACAGTGCAATCGTGGTTGACATACTACTGAAACGCTAACGTTAAAAAGTTGATTTTCACAAAAAGACCGTTTTCTCCATGTTTTGGTCAAAAACAGGTGTTTTTAGCAAAACTAACTCATGTTCTACTGACGATTACTAAAGAACGGAAAACGATAGAAACAAGCCGTTTTTTTCCTGGTGAAAGAAGAGAGTCTACTCTTTCATTTGGTACCTTCGGTGTTTACATAGTCATAAAGCTCACCGTTCGGTGGATCTTGGAAAAACAGTCAAAATGCTGTAAAACGTCTGGCAGTATGGAGCGCTCTGCACTGAAAATCGCTGGCAGCCAATGAGTTAAGAATGGAAAAAGCAGATTTTTTTCCTAAAGTGCTTCCATTTTCTTCCATGTTACCTACTGTAATTTTGGGCAAATGTGCTATATAATCCAAATTGTGTGCAAGCATGATCATTAAAAAATAATGATCAATAAATACCACAACAGTATCACACCACAAGGGCCACTGTTGTGTCAGGCGGGCAATTCTGAAAAGGGCTTCCATTAAGACATTTGCAGACATGTTTTGGTCCAAGCTGTCAGTGTCACCCTATTTTTTTGTTAGAAGACACAAATAGGTAAGATATCAGGGTGGTTGTCAAGACAATGTAGGGAGACACATGCAATGCTGCACAAGTTATAATAATACTTTAATGTTAAGGTGAAAATGCAGAACTGTAGATGGTTGTGTATAGTGCTATTTAACTTCATTAATATACCAGGTTGTGACACAAATGATATTTAATGGACATATTACTATAGTTATTAATTCAATCCAAATATAACTACTCTCTCGCTTCTTTAGGGTTAGGGGTTAGTAACTAGTTAGCAATAATAACTTTGTTATAGTCGTATGGCAAAGGTATGTTTTCACCCTGTAAAACCCGGGAAATTAACTTAACTCAAATTATTTGAGTACTGCAAAGCCTGGGAAGGTAACTTATCTGAAACTATTTGAGTAAACCGGATGCCTTGACATTTGAGTTTGGCAACTCATTTAATTTAAGTGTAAATAAGTCATTCAACTGAGTTATTACTGTATGTATTGCATTTTGTGTTGGGATAACTTAAAGGAGTCAAGTAAACTATACTAATTTTATTCACCTAATATCAACTTGAGTGAATTATTTTCTTTCCACTCATTTCAGGTAAGTCATCATGACAAGTAAGAATTACAGGCCTACACACGAAAAAATACAATGTACTCAATGTGTGAGCTATTTCTATGGATTATGGGTAAATGCTAGCCTGACGAGCCAGACTCACATCAAGATGTAGGGTCTGGACACTCACTGTAGACAGGGCTCAATCCGAGGGGTGGGATAAACAGTTGTCTTTCAAATTCCCTCCCCGCAATAGGATAACGCTAAACGAATCATCTTCTTGTTTTCAAATAACAGGATGCGTTACCGTCGCAACTTCTGGTCGCATGTCAGTCACCATTATGTTAAGCCCACCCACCGACTCTATACACGCTGTGATTGGGGCGCTGGTTGGCTGGTTACATTTGCTGCCGCTAGGGGCGTCTAGATTTCTAGGCTAGGTAAATGCTTCTTTGTTGTTCTAATACGTATTTGTTCTCTTAGCTGTTAATTGTGGCTTCTCACTGTTTAACAGGTGATGGGCAAAAATATTGTGTTGATGATTTTCAGAATATGGTCAAAAATACCATTAAGGGGAAGCCCATTCTCAAAATATAAAGAACATTTTGAAGTTAACTTTTGCTTGGCCTAATGCAAAGTTGATTGCTTTCTCAATTTGACTTTGACCTAGTCACTTGAAAGTGTCACAAAGTTGAGTATCCCTATGGTGTGATTGAGCCTCCTATTGTCCATCTGCATTGTCTCTTGGGGAGATACAGACACATTATGCTTACATCGAGAAAGTATATTACCCCTCTTATGGACAGGATATGAACTTCAGGAGTAAGGATTTCAGGATTTAAAATAGGTTTAAATTTCTATGAAATGAATAGGATTACTGCAGAATGATGGTAATTGTGAAACATAATATTTATATTCACCATGGCAGTACTGGCCATCATGATATACTGTATCTTCGGATTACAGTTACATTTGTCAGAAGCATTGATCTAAGATCTTAACATCAGCCCACAGGCCAAGTCTGTTGTGGATAGTCATCTGCTTGATGGTGTGTGGTGTCAATGTAAATAACACAATAACATGACAGCTATAGTATACCCTTAAATATAGTTTAACTACTTATTGCATTTAAGATTCAATTTCAGTCAAGATTTATATGATAATGTGTTAAGAATACTATGGACAGAGGCATTCTGAGATATTGTAATGTGTGGTCAGCCATTTTTTCTTGTGAACATAATTCTTGCCATGATTACTTAATTGAAATGAGTGGCATAAAGTCATGGCTGAACGTGTTGGCACCCTATGCTAAAGGTGACTAAAAAGAGGGATATAAAATCATCTTTTGGAAATTATTTAATGCCTCAAGTAATAGAGGAAATGAGGATATATCCAACCGTTAAAGGAACCGTATGTAGTATTCTGGCCAAAACTGGTACTGCAATCACTTTCAAAATACTGTAGAGGGGTGTATCCCCTCCCCCTCCCCCCTGAGTTGAAGTTGGCAACCCGGATGCTGAAACACTACTGACTTTGTGATCAGTAGATAGGTGGAGGGTGGCGCATCAGACCAAAACACACAATATGTAAACATCAACATCAGTTGAGGGCTGCAACTTCACTTTTTAAATGACAATATCCTGGCCAGACTACTGTTGTCAGTGATATCAGTATTTGAAATGAGCATGATTTCTTAATGTCTAGAGACATATCAGGGCCATTTTATGATTAATTGAAATACATTTCGTTACATACGGTTCCTTTAAGGACACCAATGTTTTTTTTTGTGAATGAATAATATGTTCATTCACATACAGCGCCCTCCACAATTATTGGCACCCCTGGTTAAGATGCGTTAAAAGCATAAAAAGATAAATAATTTTTTTATTGTAGAAGCATACTCTCACACTGAAAATTGTAGAAAAATGTAACCTTCAACTCAAGAGAATTTTAAGGTGGGAAAAAAATCCCTGACTGAGAAATAATTATTCTTCATAAAATCACCTGTTCCACAATTATTGGCACCCCTAACAATTCCTGGGAAATAAATGTAATTAAAGTATTTCTGTCATTTCTGTCATTTCCACAGTAGTTTACAAAGTCAATCAGAGTATGTAGGAACATTTAATTAGTAATTCTTAACATCCTGTTTCCCTGGGCTATAAATATGACGTGACACAGAGGCCATTTCTCTTCAACATGGGAAAGACAAAGGAACACACTGTTCAAGTAAGGAAGATGTGTGTCGACCTTCACAAGTAAGGCAGTGGCTATAAGAAAATAGCCACTCGCACACCTGCCCATATCTATGGTCAGAGGAATCGTTAAGAAGTTTAAAACAACTGGAACAGTGGTAAACAAGCCTGGAAGAGGACGCAAGTTTATTTTGCCACCACGCACAGTGAGGAGGATGGTAAGAGAAATTAAAAAATCTCCAAAACTCACTGTTACAGAATCGCATCAAATGGTTGCATCTTGGGGTCACAAAGTCTCCAAAACAACCATCAGGCGCTATCTACATGACAACAAGTTGTTTGGGAGGCATGCGGGGAAAAAAACCTTTCTCACTCAAAATCATAAGCACAGATGTCTGGAGCAGTACTGGGCCTTCAACTGGGACTTTGTGCTTTGGTAAGATGAGACAAAGTTAGAGCTTTTTGGCATCAAACACTCTAAGTGGGTCTGGCGTAACAAAAAGATGAGTATGCAGAACAGCACCTCATGCCCACTGTGAAGTATGGGGGAGGATCGGTGATGCTGTGGGCCTGTTTCTCTTCCAAAGGGCCTAGGAACCTTGTTAGGGTGCATGGCATCATGAATGCTTTGAAATACCAGGACATTTTAAATCAAAATCTGGTGGCCTCTGCCCGAAAGCTGAAGATGGGTCATCACTGGGTCTTTCAGCAAGATAATGACCCTAAACATATGGCCAAGTCTACAGAGAAATGGTTCACCAGACACCGTATCAAGCTCCTACCATGGCCATCTCAGTTCCCAGACCTCAACCCCATTGAAAACCTGTGGGGTGAGCTGAAGAGGAGAGTGCAGAGGGGAGAACCCAGGTCGTTGGATGATTTGGAGATTTTGTGCAAAGAGGAATGGTCGAAGATCCCTCTTTCTGTTTTCTCTAATCTTGTGAAACATTATAAGAGAAGATTAGGTGCTGTTTTATTAGCAAAAGGGGGTTGTACAAAGCATTAACATCAGGGGTGCCAATAATTGTGGCACACATGATTTGATGTAAAATAATTATGTCTTAATGTGGGATTTTTCTCCTTCTAAATAAATGCACTTGTATTAAAGGTTGGATTTTACGCTTTTTTTCCATTGTGGTCCTATATTATTTGGAAAAAAAAAAAAAAATATTAGAAGCTAAAGAACACATCTTAACCAGGGGTGCCAATAATTATGGAGGGCACACAAGTAAATAAATGTTCTTCCTTAAAATACTGGGGTCATAAGTATTGGCACCCCTATGTTAACCCTATGTGCTTAACTCCCATAGAGGCAGACAGATTTTCATTTTTAAAGGCCACTTATTTCATGGATCCAGGATACTATGCATCCTGGCAAAGTTCCCTTGGTCTTTAGAACTAAAATTTCCCCACATCATCACACACCCTTCACCATACCTAGAGATTGGCATGGTGTTTTGTTCAGTTAGCCTATTAGCCTGTTTGATGCTCATTGAGCTCAATGCAAATCAAACCAGCAAAAAGGCTATGAACAAAACACCATGCCAATCTCTAGGTATGGTAAAGGGTGTGTGATGATGTGGGGCTATTTTAGTTCCAAAGGTTAAGGGAACTTTATCAGGATGCATAGCATCCTGGAGTGGTGCTCAGGTAGGCAGCCAACAGAAGGTACCCAGGGACCATGTCCTTGTGCTCAGTCCTGGTCAGGGACATCGACACTGCCTGGTACTGCACTGACTTCCACTTTCCTCACATCGACATATCATCAGCTCCAAGCACCTGACCTGTACAGGCTCTGTGATTAAAAGCTGGGGGACAAGCATGCCATCCTTCATGTGCCTTCTGTTGGCTGCCTATACCCGAGCACCATTGCTTGGATGGGGGAAAACATACCTTTGCCATACGAGTCGACTATTACAAAGTTATTACTACTAACTAGTTACTAACCTCTAATCCTAAAGAACTGGGAGAGCAGTTATATTTGGGTAGAATTGATAGCTATAGTGATATGTCCATTGCACATCATTTGTCATGACCTGGTACATTAATGAAGTGAAATAGCAACATAGACCACCATCTACAGTTCTACATTTTCGCCTTAAAATTAAAGTATTAGAACATGTGCAGCATTGCACTGACTCTCCCTACAAGCTTTAAAATTGGCTTGACTCTTTCCAATAGATAGGGGTACTGATTGATAGAGGTTTTGGAATACTATGTTATGTTTCCAATCTGATATTCACTTTGAAAACTGGTTCTCTTTAGCCGGAGATTGTTTTTTTTCATGCTCTAGGCCTGTTGTCTCTTATACTATATAATATATGTTCATTCTGACACTTCAGCAGACATCCCACGAGTGTTAGCTTTCATTCGATACCATTTTATCTATATGGTCCTTGTGGTTGTGGAGATATTCAACATTTATCGTTGGCATGTCATGTTGAGCAGGAAACCAAAACATTGGCCTGAAATTGCATGTACAAGTCACAATCACTTTTTCAGAATTGCCCCCCTGACTATGGTACGGGTCCTTAAGGCCTAGACACACCGCCCAGACTCGAGCCAACTCCCAACTCCCGACGTTGGCTTAGATCAGCCGACGACAAACTGCGAAACACAAAGCTGCGACGTCAACTGACCCCGCCACTGCTTAAACTTTGTGCGCCTGCGCAAACACTCCCTGGGATAGCACCAGGGGCGCTAGGGTGGCTAGTCTCGTGAGCAGCACATAAACAAAGCACACGCATTTCACACGTTTCCGATGTCTGCTAGCCAAGAAAGTACCTTGTTGTAGTAGTAGGCTAGTAGTAGCAAAACTATCAAGTGCTAGCAAACAAAGCAAGCCATTTCGTTTTGCAACCAACATGGACAACTAGCCTAGTAGTAAACAAAACAAACCAAACCAGCCTGTGCTACACTAGCAAACAAAGCAAGCCAAGGGGTAGCCATTTCGAAGGTGCAGCAACCAACACTTCAATCAGGGAACCCCAACGTCCAACACCCCGAGGCCGAAGCTAGCCCCGACTGAGCAAGCTCAAACTCTCCCGACGAGATCCCCTGAAGACAGGAGGGTGAAAAGATGGTGGTTGGGATGACTGGGGTCAGAAATTATATGCTATACGCTTCTGCAGTGCTGACTGTAGATGTCCTGGATGGATGGTAACTCAGTCCTTGTAATACGCTGTGCTGATCTGACAACTCTTTGTAGCGCTTTTCGATCCTGGGCAGTGCTGTTACCATACCATGTTGTTATGCCACCAGTCAGAATACTCTCTATTGTACAGCAGTAAAAGTTGGTCAGTATTTTGTGGTCTATGCGGTCTATGTGGTCTATGGTCAATATGGCTTGTCAGAATGTGAGTCTGACATTTCTCCATTCAGCCGTGATTATGGGGCGTGTTTCAACAGGGCGGGGGGGATAGCTCTGCACTCATTGGATAGACCTAACCAAACAGAGCAACGAAATAGCCAATAACGTAGGCTATATTTTCTGGTCTTTTTTTTTTAAAGTAATTGCGCTGTCAGTATCTATCTTGTACAACACCTGATAGCGAAATATAAGACAACAAAATATGTAGCAGGGTAGGCTATTTGGAAAACATTTCCCCTCCTTCGTTTAAAAAAATAATTCCTTCAAACTGTAGGCCTACAAACATGCAATGAACAGCTGGGGAAGGGTGTTGTTAACCCAACAAGCAAACAGACATTTCAAACAAACGGGAACAACAGCATAGGCCTACAAACATGCTGTTGTACCTTGGTGAAAGTGAAACCGAAGTTTTCCCACATATCCACGTTGGTGTTCAGAAATAGTTGCATGAATCCGTGATAAAACCTCCGTTTTCATGTAGCTAACCTAAATGAAAGGCCAAACTCCATGGAAAAATATGCCTTCATAGCATAGCGTTTCTGTTGCAATCAAAATCAACCTAAGCGTGAAGCCGTGGACGTCACTGTTGTTCATCTCTCCATCATCGTGTAAAGCCCGCCCTGACGATTTGATTGGCCCGGTATGATCTGTACAGCGCATAGTGCCAGCCCAACGGAGAAATGCCAGACCGAACCTCTCAGCCGAAAAATCATGGAGGCAGGGCTAAAGTTCGGCTGCACCCAGGCTAGATAAGTAGTTCTAAGTATTATAGTACTATATTTGCATTTAGTTCGTTCACTGCAGGTTGTGCGCAACAGAAGGCTACTTTTGAACTGGACTCTTCACAGCACTGTATTTTTTGCAGTTCAGCTCGACTGGAGGCAGCACAACAAGATACAGCCCGAGGAGTTGCAGCTTTATTTAATTAACTGTTATTAAAACTATACGTTTCCCACAAACCTCTGATTTGGTCGCTAGCTTTTTCACAGCTTCTAGCCATTTATCTGCGTTGAGTGTTTACTCCATAATATGAGAACGATTCATGCACTGTCCCTGGCCACTCACTCGCACCTCAATGACGTCACGTTCACTTAGAGGAGCCACACATAGGCCTATGCTACTGCTGTTGTTGACTGCTGTAGCCTACAGTGAGGACTATTGTGAGTTATGTCCGTCATTGGTGGTAGGTACAAATACTGCAATGAAATGATGCCCATTAAATGGTGTCCCCTATTATTTATTTATTTATTTTCTCCAAGAGTAATATTATCGTTTATCGTATTGGTATCGGCCACAACGAACCGATAAATATCGGTTATCGTTAGCGGCCCTAAAATTCCATATCGGTGCATCTCTAACCACTTCCTTGCCAAACCTACCATACATCATGACTTCAACATCAAAATTGACTCCTTGTCTGTTGCACCTACAGGGACTGCAAGAAATGTAGGAGTCGTTCTCGACAACCAACTAACCTTCTCCGATCATGTGGCCTCAGTAGTCAGGTCATGCTGTTACGCACTCTACAACATATGGAAAATCAGGTCCTACTTGACTCAAGATGCCACCCAACTCCTGGTACAGGCATTACAGTAATTTCCCGCATATAAGCCGCATTGTGTATAAGCCACAGGACAGTCTTTTATGCAAGTTAAAAGAAACAAAACCATTTTAACACCATATCAACTGCCCCCCCTGTATTAACCTCATAGCTGAAGAAATGTAGCAAAATCAATGTATAAGCCACGGCTAACAGTCAGGAAATTACGGTAGTCATCTCACGATCTGACTACTGTAATGCCCTCCTGACAGTCAACCCATTACTCAACCAGCTACACTAGCTACCATTGGCCGCCCGCATCAAATTCAAGACTCTAACGCTTGCCTACAGTACAAGGTACTCTCTGCCTCTGCTCCCAACTATTTGAATGCCCTCATTCAGCATACATACTGTATACTACCACACGACTATTGCGCTCCTCAGCCGAGCATCAACTAGCTCTTCCACTAGCATGCTCAGGCAAATCCAAACTTTTTAATCTGTTGATCCTTGTTGGTGGAACGCACTACCAGTTCCTACTAGAGTAGGGACATCCCTCTCCATTTTCTAAAAACCTCTGAAAACCCAGCTCTTCAGAGAACATCTCCTCTAATAGCGCTACTAACAACTAGTCTTGCTGATCCTTGACTTACCTAACCTGACTCTCGCCAGATCCTTGTATTTCGCTGAGATCCACACAAGGATCTGGGACTTCTCAATAGGAAATGTATATTTCAGAAGGCGGGGTTTTGTAAAAAAATCCTTGTACTGTATGTGATTGGATAAACCACTTGTCCGTTATCTTGAATGACGTGCTAAGCTACTTCAAGCTCTTGCCAAACCCGGTCAGAAAAAGAGCGAAAACATCCTTGCCACCAATAAATGCCTTCAAAACCGTTTAGATTCGACAATACAGTTGAAATAGCAGAATCAATGTCAGCACACGACTCCTCGCTGCGTGCCGCTATTGTTGTTTGAATCAGACAGTCGCTTCGGCGCTACGTCACATCTATGAAATCCCGCCCGGAGATCCTGATTGGTTAATAACTCCCTTTAAGGATTTTGCATTGCCCTCGATCCCAAACCTTTGTGTGGAGCTCAGCGAAGCGCCTCTGGTGGAACTACAAACATCTGGCGAGAGTCAGGTTATGACTTTCCACCTCCATTAGTGAATGTCTCTAAAATGATACAGGGTTGAATCAAAGTAAAGTTTTCAATGTCCTGTATCTACAGCAAGTAGCCTATATCATATAGGAAGGCTAGTAACTTTACAGATAGCCTTAGTTTTGGACTTCATGTCACTCATGCTAGCTAGCTTCCTAACATAACACACTTCAGAAACCGATTGCCATTGTAAACAAAAGCTTAAATGCATTGCCAATGTTTTAGCTTGTGCCATTTTACTTTTCAGAAACTCGTAGAGTGCAGGATGTGCAGATGTAATGAAATTGGTAAAAAGAGAGTGTCTTTTCACCCCTCCTTGCATCACTTGTACTTTATAAGCACTGCAATATGGCCATTATGTTCTCAGTTTGCGGAATTTTTAAATACTGCCACATAGCAGCACATGTTGAAGTATGTCGTTGTTGTTCATAGTAACCTAAACATTTGCATCGCATGCGCATAATTAACAGGTCACGTTATCGGCCAGGCACATCGGCAGTAAAGGTTCATATCTGCAGGCACAAGGTTTAGGAGTGTGTTTATGGGAATTTTTGACCATTCATCCACGCATTGGTGAGGTGACTCACTGATGTTGGACGAGGAGACTGGCTCTCAGTCTCCGGTCCAAATCATCCCAAAGGTGTTTTATCTGGTTGAGGTCAGCACTCTGTGCAGGCCAATCAAGTTCATCCACACCAAACTCTGTCATCCATGTCTATATGGACCTTGGTTTGTCCACTGGTGCACAGTCATGTTGGAACAGGTTGGAACATCCCTAAGCTGGGCTTGGTCACTTGGTTCCAATGAAAGGAACTTTGAATGCTTCAGCATTAACCAAGAGATTTTGGACAATTCCATGCTCCAAACTTTGAGGGAACAGTTTGTGGATGGCCCCTTCCTGTTCCAACATTATTTTTAAATGTCATATGGACAATAGCACTGAATGACTTTATACATTGTAGGTAACAGGTGTAGGGTGTGTGATTAAGTAAAAAAAAAAAAATATATTGACAATCTTACTTCGGATGGGTAAACTTGTCTACCAGGGCCACATTCTCAACCAAGTCACCCCCGATACTCCTCACAAGGTCATAGAAGTCATTGTCTTCATAACTTTCAGCAGGAAGCCAGAATGAAATGTCATTCCACAGGGCAGGGTATTTACTGAGAGCCTGAGCGAAAGGGGAAAACAAAAGAACAATTAAAAAGTCTAATAGCATCTTGGAAATTTGCTTTTTCTTTCAGGATAAGACATCTTTAAAGAAGTCAAACTTTTCTTAAATGATGTCAAGTGATTTGATGAGAAAGCGCTAGGTAAGTCTCTTCAAATATATATATTTTTTTATCTTGATATAATATTAATAACTATTGGTTAGATTGTATTAGATAAGCAGTTTCTGCAATGTATTACTAAGGACCTGGATTTTTGGCGGTTTTCATTGGGTATATGTGTTCTTCCAAATTAAAACTGACAGGAAGAATTAATCAGTTTCAAGGTAAACAGATAAATCTAAGAACAAAGAGTAGGCAAAACCTTCCATAAACAAGCGATCATAAAAGAAAGTCTTTTAACATTTACATTTTTTACATTTAATTGTACATTTATATATCTACCAATGTTTTCCATTTATTAAACTTATTGATATCATGATTGATATCAGTTTTGCTGGGATGAGCTTTTTAGAGAATACACACAGGGTCCCATTACCTGAAACATGACAGGATGGTCGATGCTGGGCAGGCAGAACTGCTTCAGAAAACGCTCGTCCTCGCTCCAAAAGATACGAATGTCTGGGATGCTGTAGAGGACCATAGCAAGCCTCTCTAAACCCAACCCAAATGCCCAGCCTATTTTATCCTCTGCTCCAGCTGAACAAGAGTGGTGATGTGTGAGAAGAACCGAAGGAGAGAGGTAAATGAAAAGAGCAGAAATTGAATGCAAGCATACAGTCACTATGTCATTCTCTTCATCTCTGTCAGTATCCAGGTCTAAAAACTCACACAGGCTACTCGCTGACTACATAACAAGATACGGTATACATTAGATAGTTAAAGTTGATCAAATTCTCATGAGGAAATTCAGAAATGTAACTTTATCTTCACAACTATAATCAGGGTAAATCTACTTCACACATGCTTTGTGTATTCGCTGCATCATTAATCACAGTTCTACTTTGTCTGGTTAGCTGGTTATACTGTTTATAAAACAGTCAGCTTCAACTGCTTCCATCTGGCAAGCGGGAACATAGCCTCTAGGGTTGGGTATTGTTTGGGTTTTATCCGACACCGGTGCTAAATCGATACTTTTAAAACGGTGCCTGAACCGGTACTTTGTTTTTACAATGAATTGGTCTAGCATGAATAAGCTGCACTGAAGGCTGTTCAGGTACCTCATTTGTTTCCGGCATTAGCTGTGTTGTAACTGCATCTTCTGTTATGTTTAGCTTCTTACATGTTCACCAACACTGAAGATATGATTTCCCCAATAATAAAAATTTTAACGCGCACAAAATCCTTTTACATCCAATAACCCAGCAGGTCAGTGTAGACACTAATTACACTCACACGGTTCAAACACACCTAGCTCCACCATACTGTTGTTTCATAGCTTTTTGCATAATTACAGCTAGATTTTGACAATGGCTTGTGATATTGCTTTAAAGCTACCTGGCATGGGCTCACGTAAGCTCTCAAACACTGTCCACTAACTTACGTGCAACCCTCTGCTTAAAGCATCTAGTGTTTATGTTAGCTAACTGTATGTGGATGTGGTGCTATCAGAGCTAGACGTTACAGAAGACGCATGACGTGCAGTGATCGTTTAATAATAATAATAAAAAAAACGGCACCGAAATCCACATTGTTATTAGGTGTGGTTACTACTGTTTGCATCAGCACCAGTGCCATACTAGAACCGTGTTTCGGTGCCCAACCCTAATAGCCTCAAGGCTCGGACCTGCAGACTCCGCAACAGCTTTTCATACCAGACAACCAGGCTTATGAACAATTGACAATGAGAGCCTATGACTGACTCTCTATGTTCACACACACACACACACAAAAATACAGAAAGCCGGCTGAGGCATACGCGAACCAATCGTGTGTGAAGAGAAAAAAATACGTTTATAACATTTTAAAGAAATGAAACAGGTGGCACCCGCTAATTATGAATTTGTGTACTGAATTTGGTCAACTAATTATTACATAAGCATAAATCTAGCTGGGTCTGTGGATCTGCGTTGTATTTTCACAGATTAACTTTCTCACGCAAATAGTTCTCTTTTGAAGTGGCTTGCATAGCCTAGGCTAAACCTACTATTTGAATCCATCCCGCGACACCTTGAAAAATGCTGCTCTATAGCCCTATGACGCAGACATCTCCACACCACTTGTCGTGGTGGAACTCTTCACGAAACACATTACAAACTGTATATTTCAATGGAGCGGGTAGGGGAAGTAAACACATACTGTGAGGGGCAGATGTGCTAACGCTTTTGCGCCCACCTCAGGCGTATTTGTTTCGCAACGTGCGTATAAAAAGATGGCCAGGTATGTACTAACAAGCCGCAATGAGGTGAAGGCGCAGACTGCCTGTCGCAGGAGCTGAGAATGGCAAATTGCGCTCTTCCGTCTCATGCATATGGATTTATGGGAGTGTCAGATGATAGAAGGAGGTTTGTGTAAAAAGATGGGAGAAGCGTTAAATGCGCCTAATTATGTATTCCCCTGGATGTACTAAAACTGCCCGTGAAAGCGCACGTCTATTTTGCGCCTAAATAATTCCGCCTTGTAAAATCAGATGTTAAATGCGGTTTGCTGTTAAATGCATCGATAAGAGAATCATTCAGACAACAAAATCGCTAATTAGACCACCAGTTTTGCATCTTTGTACTATATCAAAAGCAACCTTAACTTTCGGTGGCCTTTCGAACGTCTACTTTCACGCCATCCGCTTAAACTTTCCTACTTGTTAGATTTGATAAATCTTCTTTAGCCTACGTGCACAAGTAAGCCTAGTTTGAGTAGAACTACTGCCCTTTATCTTCCTAAATGTTGACAGGTATGGGCTAGGGGTCGAGGAGTGTGGCGATGACATCATCGAAACGCAGGTATGCGTCTTCCCCCGTCCAAACGAATGCTAGAGGGCTGCGTTTTCGAACTTATGCACTCTGGGACCCGGTTTCAGATCGATTAGTTTTAGGGCTATGCGTTTGCAGTATTCGTTTGGATGAACGGCCAAAACAATGCAAAACAGCTGCGTTTAACCCAAAATGCATCTCCGTGTGGACATGGTCTCAGACACAGACACAGACACAGACACAGACACACACACACACACACACACACACACACACACACACACACACACACACACACACACACACACACACACACAGACACACACACACACACACACACACACACACACACACACACACACACACACACACACACACACACACACACCAGGGACATGCACAGACATTTTAAGGGCCCATTGCTCTTACCTGAAAAAAAGGCGCCCCTCCCCCCACTATGATGGTGGTGGTGGTGGGGGGGGAGGGGTTAGCGGTTATAGAGCATTCTGCAGATTACATCTAGCTATTTCTTTTACACACATACACCCTCTCTCTCTCTCTCTCTCTCAATTAATTTAAATTCAAGTGAGCTTTATCATCATGACATACTTCTGCATTGTGAAAGCAACACACTCACACACATATACTGTACATGCATACACCCACTCTCCCACTTCTTTGCTTGGCCTCCACATTGCTGTTTGCAGCTATATTTATACTTACTTTTGCAACGACGAAGTTGAATATAATCTAATCTAATCTGATCGAATCTAATCAACCTGTTTATTTTTCAAATAAGAAAAATAGATAGGGGCTCCATTATCATGTGCTAGTAGGCCCATTTTATTCACATAATTGAAGAACATATCCTTAACAATGACTCTGACAAGTAATCTACTCTACAATAACTCCTTCAGTGAAGGTTTCTTTATTTCGTATGTGTGCTATATGAGATGAATTTTCAAGTGAGAATGGACTCAATCTATGGTTCTGTACTGAGCCACAGTGATGAATAACTTATGCAGCTAGGATAAATAATGCAGCATCATTAGTGACAAACAACATTATTTTGTTGTGCTCCCATAGATCAATAAAAACAAGGGGGTACAAAACATCTGTGGGACTAATTGGTTTGTAAAGCTTTGACAGCTTCAGGAAACATGGAGAATATCCAGAGAAAAAACAGGATCATCCAGAGTTGTGCTTTATGCTGATATGTAGTAAATCATTATAATTTAGGACTAATACACAACGTAAGAAGCCATGCCTCTGAGAATTTCCAGCAATGCTTAGACTTCTGGGGCTCGACGGTGAACACATGTGTATAAATCATATAAATAAATGGACCAACATCAATTACATGACAATGATGACCATTACCACAGTTTGTGATAAAATACCTCCAGAGTACTTGGCCTGGCTCCGGTGTTCGATTTTTGTTGTTTGAAATCAGACTCAGAGTCATAACTCAACAAAGTAATCAGGCTTCATGCTAAATAAATGGAGGTCTCATTTTATAAATGAATTTACAAAGAGGGCTGGGTGTATTCAGGGATTCCAGTCACTATATGCGGGGGAAAGTATTGCAAACGCAAAGTAAGGCAAATGTAGCTGCCTGCAGGGGCAATTGTTAACAATGAGAATCACAGTTAAGATCATTCTTAATATATTAATGTGGTGAAAATCCACAAGGCAAAATATAAGACTGACAAATGGTATCTAGTTGGCTTGAGAGTCGAGCAAAACCAATATTCAGATAATTCTCTCCTCTCAATGGCCCTCATTTATCAACTGAGCGTAGAAACCAGCGTACATCTGAGCGCAGAAATCATCTCACGACGGGGCTCACGTGTGATTCATCAAACTTTCGTATCACTCCAATTCCAGCGTAAGAATAAACATGTGTTGATAAATGTGGCGGCTGGAAACAAGCGTCATTTAAATATCACGCCCCTATATATGCTTGTTTTAATGGCCTCGCCCCTAGAATTTACGACATGAAGGTGCATTATACGTCCAAAAGAGATCATTAGTGATCTCGAGCCACAGTGAAGTCCAGCTGAACCTTTTGACAGCTAGAAGCTGTCATCAAGGAGGGCAGGTAACTAGAGTGATTTAAAGTGTAACTGCACCCTAAAATATGTTTTTTGAGCTGTTGATTGATTGAAATTACTCATAAGTGGGGACCTACACTATTACCAGGGTTAATATTGACAAAAATCGTGTTTCCCGAGAAAAGTAACATTTCGAATGATTTTGTATTGGAGACATAGCTCTCCGCGCCCTCTACAGGTTGAAACATGCCATGGCATTTTGGTGCTATTGGAATGCTGACGTAGTCCTGTACTTTTCTACCGAGACTACGTCACTGGGTCGTTACAAATTAGGAATGAAACGGCCCAACACCTGCTGCCCTGATTAGCCTGCCTGTGATAAACCAGCACTCATTCCCAGATTGACACGAAATCACCATGGTTGATTGGCTGCAGCAGTGCTGCACTACCTTCCAAATTTCAGAACGTCCTGCCCATTTTGAAAGCCTTTTTCAGAAATGTGAAGTGGGTGGAGTTATGGGGTGAAGTTATACTTTAAGCGCAACAGACTTTATTTTAGAGAGAACGCATCATACTAGAAATACATTCATTACAAAACCATACGACACTGACATTTGCCCTTTGAAAATAATGTAAAATATATAATTCATGAATTTTGCGTTTACCAAAGCGAAAGCAATCATCTCCTATATGGCTATCCTAAGCCATCAAATGTGTCAATATAATATGCTACATTACAGCAAATAGCCTGCACATGTACAGGAAAGGTGTTATGTCCGAGATAGTCCATAAATTCAACTCATCAACTTTCTAATCCACCGCCGATTTACTTCTAGACAGTGCTATGCCGCCTGAAAAACTTGTTCGGACTAGACGTGAGATTTGAGCGTATAGCACCGATCACGTTCACATTGATAAATGGCATACTTTGCGTGGAAACAAGCATACGCCTGTTTTACGCCTGATTTTGGTCGTATGCACGTTTCATAAATGAGGGCCATTGACTCCATTCTTCCGTAAAGTCAATGTTCAAGCGAACTGCCTGAAATGCAACACTGCACAAACAAATATTTGCCCCGGCCACTCAAACCCCAGAGACAAGGAGGTAAAGGGAATAAATAAATGTGAGTCTTGAATAACAGAGAAATCTTTGTCTGTGACAGTGTGTTTATACAGAGATGCGCGTGTTTCTGAGCATAAATGAGCATGTGTGCCTGGGTGTAAGGACCAGCTGTCTAATACCCATGTCCCTCCAGTGATTACTTCCACTGGGACCACTGTGAATTAATTCAGCAATAGGGGAGACTCAAAGTAGGAGCCTATGCGTGAGGGGGGGGGGGGGGGGGTACCAATCTCATTTCAAGATCTTTGGGTTTGGGGTTGCTTGATGGGTAGAGGTGTCTGATGACAAAATGTGCCAGGTCAAGACCTCAGCTGGTGGTAATTCATGTAGTCAGTGCATTCCCTCTTTCCTCCCTACTCATACTGATTTTTTTTTAAAAATATATCCAAATCACATCCACATGCTACTTAGCATTGGAAACTCACATAATGATACTTGACCAACACATCTGAGGATATCCAGAAGTGGTAAATATGAATGACTGCTGTGTCTGCCTTTGCATACATACTGATCACAATTTGGCATGTGATTCATTCAACACATGTATAGGGTGGGTAATGGGGAAGTGTTGCTGGGAGGGGGTTGAGGAATAAGATTAAGATTGAAAATGCCACCTGAACCACAATAGGAGCTCAGCTGTTGTGTTAAACCCCCAACCTAATCCAAACTCCCTTCCACCAGCACCACCCACCCCTTTTGGCCCCTAGAGGCCTAAGGCTAGGGGATGGAGGGCCGTTAATTGTCACCAAACATGACTTTAATCACATTGGCGGGGCCCAGTCCATGCTTCTGGGCGTGACCAAAAACGCCCCACTCCCACCCCCTCTGGCTCTGGTGGCGTGTGTCATCATTAACACTGGGTCCCATATGTTGCCTGGGGCTCTGGGGAAGGCCCACTGCAACAGCATCACTTAGACTCATACAAACACACACACAAGCACACACACACACACACACACACACACACACACACACACACACACACACACACACACACACACACACACACACACACACACACACACACACACACACACACACACACACACACACACACACACACACACACACACACACACACACACACACACACCAGAAGAAAATCGATATGTGTGGGGATTACACACTAGGTTCTCTAATGAATAACTGAGTAGACCAGCAGCACTAATGGAGCTGCCCTCCTACCCCTCCCCTCCCATCAGTTCCTCCATCCACAAAACCAAAAAAAAAAAAAAACATGGCACACTTCTGCCACGCTTCACATATGGTGATCACACTCTGGGGTGGGGGTGGGGGATAAATAACCTTTCAACTTCCCTTTCTCAAAACCCCCCTCTATTTCTCTACATAACTGAACCTCAGTTTGTCTAACAATTCTTATTTTCCATCATCTCTTGATCTCCCTGCTCCCTTCTGTTTCAGTCACTTGAATTACTACTACAGTAACTGGCATCACAGGTGCTTGTCTTCCATCTGGACGGTCCCTGTTTCACATTTAATTTGGTTGCACTGCCAGCCTTTTATTGTCTTGCTTTCTGAAAGGAGTGGTGAATGTGTGAGGGGGGGTTGGGGGGAATGAGCTGTTGCCTTGGTAACAGAGCCACACTGATCTGCCGCAGTGAAGAAAGGGAGTGGAGGAGAGAAAGAGGGAAAGTGAAAATAAGAATGAGACGGGGCACTGGGACTACTATGAATGTGTGCGCATGTGAGTATGCATTACGTGAGTGTGTAGGATATGAAAATATACCGTTGACAAACAATACTGACTAGAACAAGCAATAGAATGTGTATCCACCCTGAGATAGGTGCAAGCTTAGACAAGTGGCAAAAGAAAACTCATTTACAAACCACATCGGCACTGTTACATATAAGGGCAAGGGCCATTATTTTCCTATAAGAATTTAATAATGAACATTCCCTCTCTTGTGCAATCTCTCTACATAAAATGAACAACATTCTGGTAAATTTTCCATTTTCACATGATGCATAGAAAACTACCAATAAGAACAGTTGATGCCTAAATGATGTCTAATATCCAAATTAAGACACATTTATGGAGAGTATAATGACCAAACTGATTTTCAGGGAGAATAATCACATTTGTGTGTAAATGAAGATCTATCCTAAACAGTGAACAATACCAAAATGCCAACAACAGATCGAGTGCATCCTAAAATACTTATACAATAAAAAGGATCATAATCTTACAAGCCAGCTACACCTTACACATAACATGTGTGTTTAGCAATATAGCATTTCAGTTTTCTTCCTGAAAAATACATATTAACCAGTTGCATTCTTAAAGGGATTCACACAAAAAACTCACCAAATGCAGCACAATACATTTATCTTTGCATTTATGCAAAGCTATACAGAGACAAGCTTTGACCAAACCTCTTACATGCACAGAGGTGCCTCATCTTTTCATAAGTTCTTTTTTCCATCAGATTTTCAAGCACATTAACTCTTAAAGCGAATTATCTTTTAGTGACATAAGAAGCGCCTAGACGGTTTTCCATTCAAAAGAACAATTCTAGTGAATCAAAATGTCATCAAAGCCCTGTTAATGCGCATCGATTTAACTCCCGTTAATCCATCTCTGGCAAGCAAAATAACTTATCACGACAAAACCGACGTTAGAGTGATATAAGTCATTTTCCATCACGTGTCGCACTAACTTTTGATACCCATTGTTTTTAAGCTAATTAACTTTTTAATGGAAAAAGGGCTATAGTCCCTCTAATCTCAGATCTCCTTTCAATGCTCATATAGTGACCTACAGCATGAAGTTGCAAATAATCATTTCTCCTTTTGTAGAATATTAAAAAAGGCAAATTAGGTAACATACATTCACTTTCGGAATATGTGATTTTGTTTTATGATACTTTGTAAAAAACACATTATTTACATAACACAACACCATTTTATAGTAGATAGTAAATCATTTCAGCTTGACACAGCTATAATGCACATTCAGAAGACGATTTCCAGTTTTTATTTGCAGTGAATTATGAACAGGACTACATAACTGAGCAACAACACTAAGCAGGCGTTTAATAAAGATTAATGGCAGATTGCTAGGAACCTACAGGCTATCCAATATGTCCACTCATTTGTTCGAGAGTCATGCCACAGTAGGGGGTCAAATCACAGTATATCACAGTGAAATCTAAGCGAAAAAGGCACAACAGCGGCATCTGCTGGTAAAAGTAAGAAAAAGCTTCCTGAAGCAACCACAACATCTGCTGGCATGCTTGTAATTGGCATTTTTTTGTGGTTAGGACTCCCAGATAAATCCCAGCAGATATACAGTACCTATTACAAACTATCACTGTCCAAGTCTGATGTGTTCATGTGGCGAAGAAGTAACAAATTAAATGCATTGAAAAAAAAGTTGTTTGTTCTAAAAGATTAAATCTCTTGAAAGACGTGCACATTTGGGAAGTGGTAGGCCAGTGTCATTTTCTGATTTAAATGACATATTCCAGAGGCAATAAATAAGTGTCACCCATGACGTAAACACAGTTTCTTTTCATGTTGTACATATTCAGTAATGTATTGTAATTATAATGAAGCAGATTAATAAATCCAATGTGTCAACACGCTCTCCAAAGTTCTGTTTTCTTCACATGCATAGAATGTAGATTGAATGTTATTCTCTGTCTGCATGTTGCTTTGGATAAGTGAATAAATATAAATGTAATGCAGAAAGAGCTAGCACATCTTGGTTCAAGTTCATTAACTCCCATTGACTAATCTTATTATGTAATGCTTAATGCTGCTCCTGCTTCAGGTATGTGCAGTGTGTTCCCTATATAGGATATTCCATATTGCTACCAAGTTATGTCTAGTAATATACATAGGAATATCTTATCAAAGTGTGGCTTGAGGTTTCACTTTATTACTGAAAAAATGGATGTTCAACGTGTTTGAAGTGTATGGCAGTCACAATATCAGGTACAGCCACAATATCTCTTCAAACTATTTGATCTCACTAGTCTACTCTCTGCCGTTCCGAGTGAGTGTTTAATTTGGGAAATATTAGGTGCAGGAGCAGTGGATGAATACTGTATGTGAGCAGAACAGTGCATGTCAGGTTAGTACTGGGACTCCATCTTATGGTAGCACACATACAGGCTACTTTAATAAAATTACTCCAAAGCATGACCTACTCACAGATTATTTATAGCACTTTGGTATTTCAATGCATTGCTAACTCAAAGCACAGTTCACAAAAATGCAAAACTTGCTGTGTTGCCTTTTCACTCGTTTATTCAGTAGAATAATGGCTTTTGTGCATGTCTTTCCAATTAAGGAAGTGATGTGGTGCAAAAGCCAGAAGCCCTGGAGTGCATCACTCTTTGGCATCATCACGATCAGAGTAGCATACAGGGATTCTATCTGGAATAGTTTAATTCAATAGAAAATAGCACTGACCTGTTCAACTGAACGCAACATTTCAGAAGAGATCCAACATGTATTTTCATTAGGCTACCTTGCTCCCAAATTGCAAATGGATTTCCCTTACACTCCCTCCCCCTTTCCCTTAAATTAATTCTGATTATAAATATGTTTGGCTCAATAATGTATAAGCTACATTGACAACAGCCATGTGATGATGTGACATGGCATTTAAAGAGGAACTATGTAGGTTTGGCGATTTATTCGCCATTTTCTCGTTTTATGCTTGTAGGTTTCTCTGCAGAGCTTCCCCGTGTGAAGCACTTTGGCTCAGTGGGTATAGTGCCATGTAGGACGAAGTAACGTTATCTCTTATCTTCTGAGATGGAGAAAAAATACAAATAATGAATAGTAATAAAGTCAATTTGTGTAGGCCTATTTGTGTAATTCTTTTGCACAGCACTCTCTAAGCATTCAGTGAACAGAGTAGGCTACCTTATGTTGCAGACGTGCACCCAACAGTGGTTATTATTTTTGTAGAGTCGTACCGTGCCGAACCGTACCGTTACGAAAATGTGCAGCGGAAAAGGGGTATTAGAATACGTGTAGAAAACACACGTTACTCCCCTCCCCCCAAGAGCAGCTTCACACATCAGATCAGCTTGTGGGCCATTAGCAATCTTTTGTATAGGCTTTATATGTTGGGCACGCGTCTGCAACATAGAGTAGCCTACTCTGTTCACTGAATGCTTGGACTGTGTTGTGCAAAGAACTACACAAATAGACCTACATACATTGGCTTTATTACTATTTATTATTATTACGTATCATCATTCATTTAGTGTTGAGATGTTGTTCATTGAGTGAGACTAGTGCAGTGCCCGTGCAAACAATGTTTTCCAAGAAACTTGTTGCCAAATGACGTTGATGCAGGTAGATCATGTTATATTGTGATGATGTAGAATCAAGCCCGTGCAGTTAGTAGAGCTTTTTACTGTCTTTGCAAAGTAAAAAAGTGAAGGGGAAAGGCATTTGAGTTGCAGCTAATGGCAATATTAGACACATTGTTGGGAAATGATAGCCTAAAGCTAACCGTGGCCTAAAAGCTGACCATGGCAATGCCAGTGCTATGAACTCGGAAGTGATGTTTGAATGAATGTTATGCCCATAGCCGATGTCCATAGAGTCAAGAACGGCTGTATTAAATGCAAACTTTAACAGAATGCTACCGACGTGTGTGTCGGCATTGCAAGATCGGCAACCTGATCAGGCAACAGAAACGCTAGGCAACCGCGGTTGTTGATGAGTAGCCTAGCCTATGCAACGTTGACTTTAACAGCCTGCCTACCAACATGGGTGCGTGTATGTCGGACTCCAACCTTAACAATCTTGAAACGGTCCGTTTACGTGAGACATCGTAATTTTCATGAATGGCAACACGTGAGTTTGTCAGCGAAATGTGCTTAGTGTGCTAGAAATGTGGGATTGCGGTAGAGTTGTATTTTGCTTAATTTAACGATATCTTTGTCATTTTTTGGTCCAGAAATGACCAAACTTTGCACTGCACTGACGCATGTCATTAGCAAGACCTGTGTCAAATTGTAGGTCAGTCGGATGAGTGGTTTGAGAGTTATGCGTGGCACTGTACACAGACAGAGTGACACACAGACAGACACTCCTTGCATCAATAGATAGATAAGATTCAAATAGCGGGCAGCCAAAACAGATGAAACACGACAGAGAGAGGGAGGGAGAGAGTGAGAGAGATCGTATCACACTGAAATCTCACATTTTGTCACTGGCAACCTATTGTCCTGTCAAATACGATTGCATTTTAATTCCTGAAAACCGTTCAGGAATTATTTATGCAAAAGTGGAACATTCGTAATTTATTCTTCCTCCTTTTCGGCTCTCGGTTCGTTATAAAACAGCATGAGAGAGCATGCTTCACCTGTATTTTATTTGACACTTGACAACAGTCAGCTTACATTTCAAATCAAAGCCTACTTCTTTCTCTTTATCGCCATGGCGGTTTTGTTTTGTTGCCAGCATAAATACTTTTAAATGAAGGTTTGACTCGGGTACATTCATACAAACCACAAACTGGGATGGTTCTAGAGGTAAACGAGCACTGCCTCAAAATGTGAAGAGATTTGTGGTTGCCACACTGAAGCGACACTTTCCTGGCATGGACAGGAGGGAACCGAAAGAGTGTGTTGACTAGATCAAGAAATTCCTGCATACCACATACAATGCAAGAAAATGCAGTAGCTAGGCCCATGTTATTCAGAACAAAATGACAACAAACACTTTTACACATTTAGGCCTATATTCAAACTAATTCGGAAAGCATTTCCAACAAAACTTTCTCCATTACAAATTAAGCACAAAATAAACACAACTCATGTCCATGGCCTAGATAGGCCTACTCTCTTCTATTAACTCAAGAGCTACAGTACCCTCCAGAATTATTGGCACCCTTGGTAAAAGTTGACTAAAAATAGGTCTAAAAAATAATCTTTAGGTGATTTATTGTACTCCCACAATGAAAACAATGAGGAAAAATACACCCTGCAAGGGAAGCAAATTTATTCTGAGAAAAAGGAAAATCTCATAAAGAAATAAATGTTTTTAATAAAAACACGTCACTTACAATTATTGGCACCCCTACTTGTAATACCTTCTTAAACCTCCCTTTGTCAATAAAACAGCATGTAATATTCTTCTCTGACACCCCATAAAGATTGAGAATACAAAGTAAGGGATTTAAGACCATTCATCTTTACAAAACCTCCCCAGATCGTCCAGATTGCTAGGTCCACACTTGTGCATTCTTCTCGTTGACTCATCCCACTGTTTTTCTATGGAGTTTAGATCAGGGGACTGCTATGGCAATGTCTGAAGCTTGATTTTGTGTTCAGTAAACCATATTTGTTTTGATCTGTGCATTTGTTTTGGTTCATTGACCTGATGAATGATCCAATCATGACCAACTTTTAGGGCCTTGGCAGAGATTGTTTGATTTCCTTTGAAAATGTTCAGGTTTTTCTTGGTGTTCATGATGTCATGCACCTTAATTAGGTTCCCAAGGCCTTTGGGAATTAAAACAGCCCCACAATAGCACAGCCCCTCCACCATAATTCTGATTAGGCATGGGGTTCTTTTTAGTATAGTCATTCTTCTATGTATGCCAAAGACACCTTAAGTGTTTTTAGCAAAAGAGCATAATTTTATTTTCATCTGAGAATAGACCACACTCCCAGACATGTCATGGTACCATACAGTAATTCCTGCCATTTACATTGTTCATTAAATGACTCTACTGGCTTTAACCTGACATGCTGTATAAATAATCTACTAGCAGTGAGGTCACTTTTGAAGAATTTTGGGGGGGACTTGGTGACCCCAAGATGATAGCTGTGTGTCTGTAACTCTCAACAGTGGTTCTTATGGATTTTTTTGCCTATCATACCATCCTCCATACTGTGCGTGGGAGCAAAATAGCCATGGGTCTTTGTCCAAGCATGTTTGCCACATTTCCAGATGATTAGAACCTTTTATTCATCATTTTAACTGGAAATATAGGCATTTTCAACAAAATACCTAGTTTCCATAGACATTCTCTTACTTACAAATGTCAACACAATTTCTTTTTATTTCAATTTAGTGTATTCTCTTGTCTCTCCAATGTTGAAAAATGACTAGAGGATTTAGCCTCTGAGTGACTTCATTTTCATACCATAGTGAAAAAGAACGTCATGAACTACTTCTGAAAGTTCACAGACACTCTGATTTACTTTAAAACATTGCATTTACATAGGAAAATGCTCCTGTTAAATGTTGTACGTAATATGTTTCAGGGGTGCCAATAATTGTGAGCAAGCTGTTTTTGTTCAAAATATTTATTTCTTTATGAGATTTTCCTTTTTCTCAGAATAAATTTGCTTGCCTTGCAGGGTATATTTTTCCACATTGTTTTCATTGTGGGAGTACAATAAATCACCTAAAGATTATTTTTATACCTATTTTTAGTCAACTTTTACCAAGGGTGCCAATAATTCTGGAGGGTACTGTATTTTAAATTGACAACAGTGTAGGCTTACATGGGCTACCAAATTTCTTATTCAGTTTAAGGAAAGGTATGTCCTCTAAAACATTCTCCTTATTGCTGCAAAGGAGACAGAATATATTTCAGAGACAAAAAGACATGCTCTACACTGACCTGGGTAACAAGCACAGGCAGCACACTCATGTCAGGGTTTGGGCTAAACATGCCAGCCCAATAAGAAAAGATGCTTTCGCTTCTTTTATGTCTAGCCTCTCTAGTATATACGTCTAAGAAATTGGACAGTGAATCACTACAACCTGTCTCCCTTAGTTGACGGGGTCTGAGGGGAAGGTTTGGTGGATGCCAGGGCCTGCATTATTTGCCACTTCTGGAGAGGTGGACTAGCACGTCAGTCTAATGGTCTGGTGGTAAGGAAAGTTATTTGGAATGAAAAATAACATTATTAACCGGTTATTTAAAATGGAAAATATTGTTTTCACTCCGGCAAAACTGAATTTTTGTTCCCGTTTTTGATTAGCCTACAAAATTCCATTATTTTCCGTGTTTTGTTTTTGTTCTTTGAAACGTTCTTTTTTTTGTTTTTGTTCTTTGTTCTTTTCTAATCCCTGTCAGGCAAGGCAAGATGCTAGTGGTGCGTCGGAAAATTAGTAGGGCTGGGACTAGAGGCTTTGTAATTAATTAATCGAAATGAATCACATTTTAATCGCATATAAATATTTGACCCGAGAAAAGTGAGAAGTATTTTTTCTCACATGGATTTTTAGTATAGCCTACCATTGACTGAATACATAAACTTAAGCAACAAAAATATTGTTTAGTCCAACAGATCAGTGCAATTTTTGCCATAAAGTGTAGCATGTGTCAAAACTTCCTCTCATACAGCTCAGCTGACTGTGAAGTGTGTCAAGTGCTTGACATCTCTCTGGCTCATAGGAGTTGTTAGCAAAATGCCACCAGATGTTACCTGTTACCTTGAGTTGAGTTCATGAAATTGTTGTGTCCCTTTAAAGCTGGGCATACACTATGCGATTTTTTCAATCGCGGCAGTCAGCTGCTGCTCATACTGTACGAGTGAATTCGCAAGGGCAGCTCACGATTCCTGTTCTCACACTACACGATCCGATGGTCGGATGCGATTTGACTGCTCACACTGTATGTCCATATCCAACTTGTCAGACTCTTTATCTGGAACTTTATCAGCTGTGCTGCCATGCGGCTCCGTGTTGTCTAATTGCTTTCATTGTTGCCAGGTCACGTGAGGAGAAATAAGCAGCAGGTCTCTGAAAATAAGCCATAATAAAGACACAACCCCAAAAAGTTATAGCATCCCCTCCCCGAACCCCTGTTACATTTCTGGGGTGGTCATAGGAGCCTGCATAGCCTAGGTTCAAAATGCCCCCTGTGTAGGCTACGTGTAGGCGCTGCGTGCAACCAGCAACTTCACACAAAATCAAGCCCAAGTCACTTAAAATAAGCAGACTATGGCAACACCGTTTGTTTTGTTGTCCGTATCTGTGTTCGCGCATGTGTACTGACAGGTGGAGGTAAATCGTCTCAAACATTGCTTCAACAGTGCGATAGACTCACGAGGGGCGACCAGGATTTCAAACAGGTTTGATATTCTCCCGATCGATCGGGAGGTGCTCGGGAGGTGCTCGGGAGGTGCTCGTGAGGTGGTAATTGCTTCTTGTTACCCCATGTATACTACACGATGCGAGACGCACGACTGAGGCAAAATTCGGCCTGATCCCCAAAATAGTCGCACGACTCAAAAAGGCAAAATGGGCCAAAAATCGCACAGTGTATGCCCAGCTTTAGGGGAACTAGGGGGGTGGAGTTTATGTGTGTGCGTGCCATTCCGAGAGGGAAGTGTGAATTACTCTGTTATAAGCGTGAGTTGTGGCTGTAACAGCAACTCGGTTGCTATTTGTTCAATAAATAAAGCTCGGAAGTTTCCCTCAAGTGTCTGGAGTATCACAATACTTTCAAGTACATTCAGAACATTGGAAACCCCGACTATTAGAAAACATCTCTCTTGCTTCACAAGCCATGACAGACTTTGTCCACGCTAGTTGCTATATGTTTTGCACTGAGGTGATAGTTAAAGGGATAGTTTGGGTTTTAAGACACGAAGTTATATGGGTTCCCTGTCAGCAACGTTGTGCATCAGCACTGACTTACCCCCCGACAGCGTCCTGTGAGCCGAGATCCAGCCGGTTTTTGATCGTTTTTGATGCTGAAGAAAGTAGTCCGGCAAGTTGCTGGGGTCACGAAAGTAAAGTGTTTTTCTTCTCAAAACCATATGCGTTCAAAAGAGTGATATATTTGCACCACAAAAACGTTGTCCAGGAAAAATTCAAACCTCGTTATCACTTGGCACTATTTTTCTCGATTCCTATCACTGCGCGCTACTGACAGCTGGACAACGTTTTTGTGGTGCAAATATATCACTCTTTTGAACGCATATGGTTTTGAGAAGAAAAACACTTTATGGTTATGGTTATGGTTATGGTTATTTAGCAGACGCCTTTGTCCAAAGCGACATACAAATAAATAACAATACAAATTAAATAACAGTGAACAATTACAAAAAGGGAGAATAGCAATATTATCAATAAAACAATCAATTAAGCACTAACCTAATGAGAAATAAAACAAAGAAATGAGAATAGCAATCAAATAAGTCACTCAGTTAATTATATAATAACAATAACTATAGCATGGTAAGGCTAAATTTAAGGACAATAGCAGAATAAATGTCAAATTCTAACAATGGACAAATTATAACAAAACAATACTATTATACAAACCATAACACATAACAAACGCTTTCGTGACCCCAGCAACTTGCCGGACTACTTTCTTCAGCATCAAAAACGATCAAAAACCGGCTGGATCTTGGCTCACAGGACGCTGTCGGGGGGTAAGTCAGGTGCTGATGCACAACGTTGCTGACAGGGAACCCATATAACTTCGTGTCTTAAAACCCGAACTATCCCTTTAAGGCTCGATGTGCTGCGGTGATGTGCGAATTCCTTGTTGCATAGCTTGCACACAACCATGCCCTTATCAACGTTCGTTTTTTGTAACAAAATTTCCCATCCACGGGGCCAACCAACGTGGTCACATCAGCCCACTGTGGTTTGTTGACGTCTAAACCGAACTCGACTCACATGCGTTAGTTGGTGCTCCAGTATAATCGGTCCGTCTGAAACTGATCCAGTGAGAAACGTTCCGCGGAGCAAAAATAAATACGATTAAAATGCGTACATTTTTTTTAACGCGTTCATGTTTGTGTAATTAATTAATCGTAATTAACGCTTTAAAGTCCCGGCCCTAAAAATTAGACATTTTATTTTTCAAATGTTTTCCGCATTTAGAATCAGGAATAATGTACCATTTACACATTTTATCGCGACACTGCGTATTGTTTAGAGCAGCATATCGGTAGGCTATTAAAAGAAAAGATTTTCAGCTTGCTTCGGAATTTAATTCACTTTTGGATTGTTTGGCTAGTGCTAAATGTCGACATTCCTAACCCTGCTCACAAGTGCCACCAGGTGGTTTGTTTGGATCATTGCAGCTTCACTGGGGAAAAATAAGAAAAATATGCGTGATTGACCCGTGAGGTTGCGTGAGACTCACACGTGAAACCGGCCAATTTAAAGTGGTACCCACTGTATGTGTGTATGACGTCTATCTCGTAGGACGGTGTACCTGAATGGACTAAATCCTGTTCCATCACTCCACACCCGAGCACCTCCAACCATTTGCCCTGGAAACGCACCTCCATTTCAAAAGAGGGATGGGTGAACGGGAAGTAGCATTCCACCCAGCGGATTTCCAACTCTAAGGGAAGGGGAGGAGAAACACAAACAGAATGGAGTAAACTACTGTACTGTAACTGACCCTAAGCAGATGATTGGGCTCTTGAGTCGTGTATCTGTCTGAGGTTTCTTCCTATATGTATCTCCAATTTTAGGGCGTTTTTTTCTCGGCCCGTTACTCAGGCGCTTTCTCTGAATGTTTAACATTCTGTAAAGCGCCATGAGACATCAGTAACGTTTTGCCACTCTCTAAGTGAAATTAAATTGAAATCGAAATTCCTTAACAGTGAAGAAGTATAATACAGATATTGAGTGAATGATGAACAGAGCACTATAAGCACTATATTGTATAATATTTGGATCAAATTCTCACCTTCCCCAAACAGATGTCTGATCAGATGTGTTAATGTCTGTTTGAGGTTAAACTCCACCAATTTCACAGCCTCCAGGGTATGAGCCTCCTGTTTTTGAGGGGTACGTCGACCTCTTTTTTCAAACAGACTCAGTTCCTCACCATGTGTCACCTTTGCAAATAGCTGTGTGAAAAAAAGGACACAGAGATGGACAGATTTACATGCATTGAGAGCTGGCTTGAGCAAAGTTCAGAACTGAATTGAGAATGATCCATGCGAATGTTGTTTACCAAAACGCAACTGAATAAAATCTGAAACCCTTAAATGTTGTGTTCAATAATACTGTATGCAGATTTGTACTGAGATGTCCTTTTACTACTCACCACTGTGCAATGTATGACCGACTGGATTTATTATCACCAAAAGCCAGAAGATGGTATCACTGGTATCAGGTTATTCACCTCCGCCAAGGAGGTATATGTTTTCATCGGGGACCGGCCGGCGTTTGTCTGTCTGTCTGTCTGTCTGTCTGTCTGTCTGTCTGTCTGTCTGTTAGCAAGATAACTCAAAAAGTGATGGATGGATTTCGATGAGACTTTCAGGGAAGGTCGGACATGACCCAAGGAGGAAACGATTACATTTTGGGAGTGATTAGTAATTCCGTCGGGATTCCGTCGGCGTTTATGGATTTAGCTTAGTGGTGTAATGGCATGGTATGGCCACGTGGTAGCGATCTGAATAGTTTAGGTTCAAATGTATGACAATCTAGGAAGAACAATGCAGGCAGAGGTAGCTGCGCTCTCTGAGTGCTTTTCTCTTTTTTAAATGTGTGTACAGACTATCCATCTTACCTGAAGGAATATTTAACTCCATACAGATCCAGCTACAGATTGAGACACAGTGATTATCCTTCCTTCATTGTGCCAAACATCTCCAAAGAGAGTGGTAGACTTTAAATTTAAAGCTCCTTCAGACAGGAATTGCCTACCTGGGACTCAGAACTGTAACTTCTCTGTATTCATTCAAAAGACTCCTCTTTACCTGCAAGAAATTTTATTTATTTTATTTAAATTTTATATTTGTGTGTACATATTCAAATATGGGAGTAGGTGTGCGTATGTAGGCCTATACTATACTGTATGTGTATGTGTCCGTATGCATATGTGTATGGGCTTTGCGGTCATGACTCTTATAATACTGTATTATGCTTAATACCTGGACTTGTACTCTATAAGGAATTGCAGGGGTGGCTGAGCTTTAGCGAGTGTGAATGTACATACAGAACTAGTAGTGCCCTGGCCAGAACTAAGGGTGGCTGGGCACTACCGGGCCCTATGGTAATTCGAACACTGAATGTAAGCGCTGATTGAATGTGTGCGCGTCTGTGCAAGTGAAACCGAACGATAGATAGATAGATAGATAGATAGATAGATAGATAGATAGATAGCTATCCAAAGAGAAATTACGGAATTACATTTATGAGGAAATACGTCAGAATACCGAACTATTATAGAGACGCAGTCTAACTCAATAAAACTTGTTTGCATAGTGCTAATCATCCTCACCGTTGTCAAACTCTCGAATGAAACATAAACTGTTATTTCAATCTGCTGCTTGTGTTAATGGCAATTTTGAACTATGACAAATAGTTTGATAGTTCATGCTCGTCTTTTTCGAAGTGCAGAGCCTTGCGAACATTTTCAGAGTGCCAGACTGAATTTACAAACACCCGAAAAAACTAAACAACGAAAGAGTTGTAGTGTTGCAGTCTGTAGGTGACTATGCTTCTAGGGATTTCTGTTGGCATTTCCGAAAGCTCGCAAAATATTTTTTCTCTAGCTTACATTTCAGTCAAAACTATGGGCTGGGCCACTTAGAGGTTGCTTCCGGGCCGCCTATTGAATGAGTAGAACTCTGGGCTACAGTATCAATCACACCGCAGCAATGCTGCTACAGCGGACTGTACTGCCACCTCGTGGCGCTAAGTTGTAATACAGTTGTAATACATTTCACGCAGAGCGTGACTCAGGCAACGCATGAGGGAAACGGCCATCACTGAGTAACGCCTACTGTACGTCCTCCCTCACTCCTCGGGCCTTGATCCTCACTGATCTACATAAAGAAAGATAGAAGAAGGGATAGACTATCCCATTGTTGCCGCCCCATCATCCTTTATGTAGATCAGTGAGGATCGAGGCCCGAGGGAGGACATATAAACGCTGGATGAGAGGTACCCATTGTCATGGTGATAAGACCCTTGGTTGAAAACAGTCTGGAATTACACTTTCAAGCAAGGGCGTAACTTTCGGTCTACCATTGGGGGGGTTAAACTTGCGGCATATTTATCAATTTATTTATTTATTGAATCATTTTCTTGTGCAAAAGATAACATGCTAATTTGCCGTTCCTTTATTAGAAATACATCATGATGATTTAGGCTAGGCTACTTAATGTAAATGCAGCTGTTCACTTGACTGTTTGTGCCATAATGACACAGTAGTTAAATTCAGTGTGCTCACATGGACCGTCTTGTTGTGTGTAGGCCTATGTATAAAGTGCGCGCCTGCACGAGCCCTAGGCTGTTTTAAGGGCATTTTCACTACCTCTAGTTAGAAGCATTTATTCTGGTCATTGTAAGTGCCATTCACACATGCTACATATTGGGTTTTTTTTTCAGCACAGTCTAGGCAGATCTACCACATGTATTAATACTTGCATTGATTTGATTTAGATTTTTAAATAATACAAATTTTAAAAAGCATACTATGCAAATTCTTACATTTTGACATCTATCTCACCACAGCAAGCTGACAGCTCAACATGACTTGCATGGTTGTGTAGGCCTGACTGTCCTGAAAATTGCAATATAAGAACCATGGTGGAGGTATACTTTGAGGCTGAGCAATTTACAGAAGTATGTGGTGTGTGCCTTCCAGAAATAAATGGCAATTTTTATTTAGTGATGAGAAATGACTTTTTGACACTTTTTGTGCTCCATATTTGTGACACTAGCTGATCTGACCTGACTTGTTGGCGTGGTAGCACACATGACGTGCACAGATGATGATTCTCTATAATATTTTTTACTGCATTGCAATGAACAAAGTAAAGGCAAAAAAGTGTTTATTTGTCAAACGAATTTGGATGCAATATGAGTCTTGAATTGGATACCACAGGAGTTTGCTAGGATCTCAAAACCGTATTATGAACGTGACTTGCCATAGAGAAACTGACTTATGCCACACAAAAACATGGGGTAAGTGGAGCTAAATGAAGTTATTATTTTGCTGTCACTTCCTCTGTTTTATGGCCTAGAAGATTGTATTTGGTATAGCTCTAGCTCTCCTCTTTCATCTGACATGCGTGCCATATCTTTCCGATGGCGGGTTCGCGTGTAATTCAAGCGAGAGTGATGCCTGGGTGAATGCAGAGCAATATAGACTGTAAATATGATATTCTTTGATTTAACGTCATGATTTTATTTTAGTTTCATACTTGTACAGACAAGTGTCTAGTCTCGTTGGAAAGCCCCGGTTCTGCTCTTTCGTGCAATATAGGTTTCATCTCGCTGTGACTAATTATCCCGGAGCAATGTAACAGAGAAGAATGGGTGTGTTTTTGACACACTTTGCGTCCGTCGCTCGGGCTTTTAGGGCTAGCCAGCCAACTCCAGTCAACAAATCATCAGCCAATTTAACAGCTAACTTAGGGGTATACCTCCATTTGGTCAGGATTTTTCCTATTTTTGGTTGGTGTCAACCAACAATGAAAAAATGCTGTCTGGCTGCCTTTCAATGTCTTTTTCATCTTCCCACCTGAGTTGAGAGCTTTCTCCAACCATTCATCCCAGCGACTGCGCAAAATAGTAGCCTAAACAAACTTTCGGTAGAGAACGCAGGTTGGGTAATACCAAGTAGTCGGTGGGCAGGGGGGTATATAGGCTACATAGGCCTACATTTCAGAATATTTAAAACATGATAGTATCTTGCTGGAAAATGAAATGAATAAAGAAAACGAACAAAAAATATTCATCCAGAATATTTAATATTCAGTGTAATCTGAATTATGTGATGATATTGAGGGGGTTATATTAGCTGGATATGATTTTTTGGGGGTCACAACCCCTGTAACCCCCCCGCAAATTACGCCTATGCTTTCAAGTAAACTCAAATTGGATTGACAATCTTAAAGCTAATACTAATACTAATCTTAACAAACAACTCATCGTTTTAAGCTTAGTTTAGCTTTGAATACCACTCTCTAAGTTAACAGAGTAGTACAGTACCCTCCAGAATTATTGGCACCCTTGGTAAAAGTTGACTAAAAGTAGGTCTAAAAAATAATCTTTAGGTGATTTATTGAACTCCCACAATGAAAACAATGAGGAAAAATACACCCTGCAAGGGAAGCAAATTTATTCTGAGAAAAAGGAAAATCTCATAAAGAAATAAATGTTTTTAATAAAAACGCGTCACTCACAATTATTGGCACCCCTACTTGTAATACCTTCTTAAACCTCCCTTTGTCAATAAAACAGCATGTAATATTCTTTTCTGACACCCCATAAAGATTGAGAATACAAAGTAAGGGATTTAAGACCATTCATCTTTACAAAACCTCCCCAGATCGTCCAGATTGCTAGGTCCACACTTGTGCATTCTTCTCGTTGACTCATCCCACTGTTTTTCTATGGAGTTTAGATCAGGGGACTGCTATGGCAATGTCTGAAGCTTGATTTTGTGTTCAGTAAACCATATTTGTTTTGATCTGTGCATTTGTTTTGGTTCATTGACCTGATGAATGATCCAATCATGACGAACTTTTAGGGCTTTGGCAGAGATTGTTTGATTTCCTTTGGAAATGTTCAGGTTTTTCTTGGTGTTCATGATGCCATGCACCTTAATTAGGTTCCCAAGGCCTTTGGGAATTAAAACAGCCCCACAATAGCACAGCCCCTCCACCATAATTCTGATTAGGCATGGGGTTCTTTTTAGTATGGTCATTCTTCTATGTACGCCAAAGACACCTTAAGTGTTTTTAGCAAAAGAGCATAATTTTATTTTCATCTGTCAATAGACCACACTCCCAGACATGTCAAGGTACCATTCAGTAACTCCTGCCATTTACATTGTTCTTTAAATGACTCTACTGGCTTTAACCTGACATGCTGTCTAAATAATCTATTAGCAGTGAGGTCACTTTTGAAGATTTTTGGGGGGGACTTGGTGACCCCAAGATGATAGCTTTGTCTGTAACTCTCAACGGTGGTTCTTATGGATTTTTTTGCCTATCATACCATCGTCCATACTGTGCGTGGGAGCAAAATAGCCATGGGTCTTTGTCCAAGCATGTTTGCCACATTTCCAGATGATTAGAACCTTTTAGTCATCATTTTAACTGAAAATATAGGCATTTTCAACAAAATACCTAGTTTCCATAGACATTCTCTTACTTACAAATGTCAACACAATTTCTTTTTATTTCAATTTAGTGTATTCTCTTGTCTCTCCAATGTTGAAAAATGACTAGAGGATTTAGCCTCTGAGTGACTTCATTTTCATACCATAGTGAAAAAGAACGTCATGAACTACTTCTGAAAGTTCACAGACACTCTGATTTACTTTAAAACGTTGCATTTACATAGGAAAATGCTCCTGTTAAATGATGTACATAATATGTTTCAGGGGTGCCAATAATTGTGAGCAAGCTGTTTTTGTTAAAAATATTTATTTCTTTATGAGATTTTCCTTTTTCTCAGAATAAATTTGCTTGCCTTGCAGGGTATATTTTTCCTCATTGTTTTCATTGTGGGAGTACAATAAATCACCTAAAGATTATTTTTTATACCTATTTTTAGTCAACTTTTACCAAGGGTGCCAATAATTCTGGAGGGTACTGTATGTGTTACCTCATTAAGTGACAATAAACCGTAATGAGAAAAAAAAAAACATTATAAACAAGAAAATAGCATTTAACCCATAATCCCTTTTTTTAGGTCAGCCCTCTCTTCCAAATGAACATATCATTGAGTTGCCTTCAAAACACTAATAACTCATGAACCTTAGTTGAAATAACATGACTTATTGTTTATCTAAGTTGAAGTAAATTAAATTAATTAAATATTTTACTACTTGACTTATTGATCAAATCATCTTTTACAGTGAAACCACATTATGATGAGAAACTTGTAACAGGAACCAATTAAATTTACAAAGTAATCTTTCCAACACTGAATCTATGTGATATTCAACACATCCTTTCGTTTGTGTGACTATGTGGAATATAATTGCCATTAATTTAATTCCGCTTCCTGTCATTCCAATTCCAATTCTAATTCAACTTTGTGTGGGGTGGTGGAGCCAATTCAGATAATTACATTACATTTACATAACATTACATTAGGCAGACACTTTTTTTTCAAAGTGACCTATGTCAACTACTGTATGTTACAAGGGATTATTGTCCCCGGAGCAACTTGGGGTTAAGTGCCTTGCTCAAGGGCACAACGGTGGAAGCTGTGAATTGAACAGACAACTTTCAGGCTACTGCTTGCTAGCCCAGCTCCTTAACCACTACACTACTACCGTCCCAATTCAAATTCCAATTCATTAATTGAATGGAGGCCAATTCTAATATTCAGAATTTTGCACAAATCTGATGGAGAGAAAACAAAATCAACACATTCAAATTGTTTACAGCCCCCTTACTTCATGATTGGAGAACAGTCGTACTCCCTCCATCTGATGGAACACTGGGTAGTGGCTAGCATCTATCTCATCTCTTCGGTAAACATCTCCAACGGCCAGAAAGGCATCCAGCCCTGAACGAACCAGCTCTGTCTGATGAGCAGAGGTATGTGCTCGTAGCATGGTGTTTTGGTTCAGATAGTAATTGTCCCCTTTCTTGCGACTCGGATGGTCCTTTGGAATGAGCAGGCTGTCAAAATTCTGTTCCACAGTTACTATGGGATTCAGGTTGTCAAAAACAGAGAAGAGTGGGTTGCCCCACCGGCCAGTGTAGGCACTGTAGAAATGTGACTTAATGCGCTCCTTAATAAGCCACAGTGGGTGATGTGGAGTATTATGGAGGTTACGCCCTACTTTGGACAGAATTTTAGGCGTGATGTTAGTATATTCATCACGGCAATATGTCTGACCCAACACTTCCAATGAGTTCTGCTTGACCATGGACTGAGCTGTGAGACCATCACTGTTCAGACATCGGAGACTGTGGGTCACTGTTTGCTTCTTTGCTCGGAAGCAGGAATAGAGGCAGTGTTTGTACACAGAATCAGGCAGAAGAGACTGAAGGTAGGGTCTATGGTAGATCCTCATTGTAGATAGATCATTGAGCTTTGAGGGAAGAGAAAAACAGATAATGCATTAACCTTTCATTTGACACCATTTTTTGTATTTTTTAGTTTTAAGGAATTAAAGATTCAATCCATAAATCTGGACTGACGTCTGAGCTCATTACCCAATCAAATGACACCTCACACCCTTAAAAATGTTGGTCGCACTCTAGAGTCTTGTTTGGGTCTACCTTATGATCATACTTAAACCCATTTCACACTCTAATTCCCCTCTAATAAGTAGGCTACACTTTTTTGACCACTCAGGTCTTCGTCAGGTACATCTGTGTTGCAATGTATACAGTAGATGTTCATGAAGTAGTTAACATTATCTATTTGCTACCACATATCGTCTAATTATAGCCTACTATTAATATACTATTATTGGGACTCAACATATTTCGGTGGTAGGCTGTGGGCTTTCCTGAGAGCATTTCAGGTAGACTATCCAACATTTAGAACATGACAAACATTACCAGTAGACTACTGACCGAATATCAAATCGATCATTTTAATGAACCACACTTGTTTCATTTATTGGCTATAGCCTATAATAACTGAGGAGATGAGTTTGGCACTCATCATGTAATAAAAAAGAAGAAAATAGGATGTCTGTCTGTGAGGTGCTTATCCAAGTTCTACATGTTACTTTACTTTGAATGACTTTGAAACATATTCTACAGACAGACCTCGGTGTACAGTACCTGAGCACTCCTACCAGACACAAACGTAGGGATGTCACAAAAAACAATACTTGTGATACCTTTCAATTCAAAAATGAAAGAAAAAAACCCAACAATGACCATGCCCATTTTTTTAAGCACTGTAAGGACAGATGCCTAGTCTGGCTATCACCATACTAAGCTCAATCTTTCAAGTAAGTAAGTAAGTAAGTAATAGGGTCATTTCACGTCAAATCAACCAGAGCGCGGCCCCAGCCGTGGCGCAACTGGCTGGGGCACCTGCACCACACGCCGGCGACCCGGGTTCGATTCCCGCCCCGTGGTCCTTTCCGGATCCCACCCCGACTCTCTCACCCCTTCGCTTCCTGTCTCTCTCTACTGTCCTGTCAAAATTAAAGGCACAAAAGCCCCAAAAAATATACTTTATAAAAATAAATAAATAAATAAATATATCAACCAGAGCGCACGCACTTGCGTCTCAAAAAAATCTGAAAAAAAAAAAATACCATGCGTGCCCATGTTACCCAGGAGACACTCTGTAAAATGTTTTTGTGCTACAGGGCTCCAGACTAACTTTCTGCGTTGGTTGCACCGGTGCGCCTAGCTTTTTTTTCAGGTGCACCAGCACAAAATGTAGGTGCACCCACATTTTTCACTGCATCGCCTTTAACGCCAAAAGGACACCTTTTAACACACTCCTTTCATATAATGTGAATGATTTTTTAACAATAAGGCGTAGAAAAAGCTTGTCTTTATTTGAAACACAATATATAAGGAATATGCATATTCTTTATAAAGAATTATATATATATATATACAGTACAGGCCAAAAGTTTGGACACACCTTCTCATTCAAAGAGTTTTCTTTATTTTCATACTATATGACTATGAAAATTGTAGATTCATACCGAAGGCATTAGAATTATGAATTAACACATGTGGAATTATATACTTAACAAAAAAGTGTGAAACAACTGAAAATATGTCTTATATTTTAGGTTCTTCAAAGTAGCCACCTTTTGCTTTTAATACTGCTTCGCACACTCTTGGCATTCTCTTGATGAGCTTCAAGAGTCACCTGAAATGGTCTTCCAACAGTCTTGAAGGAGTTCCCAGAGATGCTTAGCACTTGATGGCCCTTTTGCCTTCACTCTGCAGTCCACACGGTGGTTGGAACCAAAGGTCTCAGATTTGGACTCATCAGACCAAAGCACAGATTTCCACTGGTCTAATGTCCATTCCTTGCGTTCTTTAGCCCAAACTGGTCTCCTCTGCTTGTTGCCTGTCCTTAGCAGTGGTTTCCTAGCAGCTATTCTACCATGAAGGCCTGATTCAGGCAGTCTCGTCTTAACAGTTGTTCTAGAGATGTGTCTGCTGCTAGAACTGTGTGGCATTGACCTGGTCTCTAATCTGAGCTGCTGTTAACGTGCGATTTCTGAGGCTGGTGACTCGGATGAACTTATCCTCCGCAGCAGAGATGACTCTTGGTCTTCCTTTCCTCGGACGGCCAGTTTCTTTGTAGCGCTTGATGGTTTTTGCGACTGCACTTGGGGACACTTTCAAAAAAGTAATGATGGCCACTCGTTTTTCTTTACTTAGCTGCTTTTTTCTTGCCATTATACAAATTCTAACAGTCTATTCTGTAGGACTATCAGCTGTGTATCACCCCTGACTTCTGCACAACACAACTGATTCCCAACCCCATTTATAAGGCAAGAAATCACACTTATTAAACCTGACAGGGCACACATGTGAAGTGAAAACCATTTCAGGTGACTACTGCTTTGCACACACTCTGCATTCTCTTGATGAGCTTCAAGAGGTAATCAGAGCAAAAGGTGGCTACTTTGAAGAAACTAGAATATAAGGCATATTTTCAGTTGTTTTACACTTTTTTGTTAAGTACATATTTCCACATGTGTTAGGCTAATTCATAGTTTGATGCCTTCAGTGTGAGTCTACAATGTCAACAGTCATGAAAATAAAGGAAACTCATTGAATGAGAAGGTGTGTCCAAACTTTTGGCCTGTACTGTGTATATATACATATACATACACTGTATTATGCTTTCTAGGCCTACTGAAATTTCGGATATTCATGACTATTCATATTACAACTCCGCCTCTTTAATTCAGCTGTCGGCTTGAAGCCTCAAAATATTGTAAACAAAGTAGCATAGCATTAGTTGGCTAGCTTATTATAGTCTACTGGTTGGACTGTTCAGTTTCCCCACGTGTGTTTAAAGGGATATTCCGCCATTTGTGGAAATACGCTCATTTTCCACCTTCCCTCGAGCAAAACAATCGATATTTACCTTGCTCCCGTTCATCCAGCCATTCTGTGAGTCTGGCGATACAACTTTTAGCTTCAGCCTAGCATAGATCATTGAATCGGATTAGACCATTAGCTTCTCGCCTGCTAGCTTCATGTTTAAAAGTGACTAAGATTTCTGGTAATTTTCCCATTTAAAACGTGTCTCCTCTCAAGTTAGAAAGTGCAATAAGACCAACTGAAAATGAAACCTGGCGTTTTTCTAGGCTGATCTGACATGGAACTACACTCTCATCTGGCGTAATAATCAAGGCAACTTGCAGCTACTGGCACTACTACTGCTTGTTGTCTATGGGGACTATTTTCAAATGCTGCGTACGATATCACTGCGCCTATGGTACGTTTGCAAGTTGCCTTGATTATTACGCCAGATGAGAGTGTAGTTCCATGTCAAATCAGCCTAGAAAAAAGCCAGGTTTCATTTTCAGTTGGTCTTATTGCACTTTCTAACTTGAGAGGAGACACGTTTTAAATGGGAAAATTACCAGAAATCGTAGTCACTTTTAAACATGAAGCTAGCAGGCAAGAAGCTAATGGTCTAATCCGATTCAGTGATCTATGCTAGGCTGAAGCTAAAAGTTGTATCGCCAGACTCACAGAATGGCTGGATGAACGGGAACAAGGTAAATATCGATTGTTTTGCTCGAGGTGAGGTGGAAAATGAGCGTATTTCCAAAAATGGCGGAATATCCCTTTAAGTTTCAAGGTAGGCCAATCCTTTTTCTCCTTGGGACAGGCCCTTTTGAGTCTTGGAGTTGGAAAACATTGAGATGATCAGTCAACTTGAATGCAAGAGTTTTAATAAAATTTGTGCAGTATGCTATGATGCTAACCGGATTTTAATTATAATAGTCGTCTTCTATAGGCCTACGTAATTGATTTCACGATTGCGAATGTAGCCTACATGTCGCGCACGAGAGAGAGAGAGAGAGAGAGAGAGAGAGAGAGAGAGAGAGAGAGAGAGAGAGAGAGGGAGAGAGGAGAGAGGAGAGAGCTTGAAAACGTTTTGAGATAATGACATCTGAACTTTGCTGCAGATTTAGATGAGGGCGCCAATGTGCCAAAAATCAGAAGGGGGGTACCATGTTCACAAATGTTATTCTCTGGATGTATTGGGTATACCAATCTAATATTTTGGCTAAGTTAGTTTAAATGGTTACTCATTAGGTGGTAACATTTTGAAGGAAATCTGAGATGGTCAAGCAGAAGGCATTTGTTGAATTGAGGTGGAATAAGGTACAGGCCAAACTTTTGATAATTAGGTTATTGTATACAGTATTAAGTGTATGATGCCTCATTTACATATTTGTACATGATATTTTAAAAAAACTTGCAATACAAAGAAGTATTGCCTTAATGTAAATAATCATCTGAGGAATTCTTGTGGGGATATCTACAGTATTTGTTAAAATGATTACCCTATTCACCCCATAATATACAGTATTCGTCCATAGACTTATAATGGGGCATAAAAAGGGCGATAACACAAAAACAGCATTGACCGGGTTGTCCACCCAGGTTGTAATCCTGGGACATCTTAATAGATTTTATTTTTGCATGAACCTTTTACAGCAGCCCATGTCTGTAAAACACCCTTTGCCCCCTGGGTATATGCGACCTCAAATCTAAAACAAGTCTAAACAACTTGTGAATGTCTGACAACACCTGCAGCTGTAGATAGCAGGGCGATCACGCGCAAGAAAACCAGTAGGTGGTAAACGCAGACGGCAGACAACGCTGTTAGCGCCATGCTTTCATTTCCATCGATAGGATTTTATTTAACAACAAATGTCACACCTCCTCGTCTGATATAAGTGGGGATTGGATTGGACCCTGTCTGCAGGCTAACTGGCTGGCTGGGTCGTTCAGTTCAAAATAACAAGTCATCAAAGATAGTAAAGGAGATTATACAGCTGTACTTCAGAGACTTGTGAAACACTGATATTAAACTGAGTTACTTACCTCAAACAGCCTACTGTAGATTGTTATTAGGTCGTTGCTGCCTCTTGTCTTGATCACCGAATGTGATCGTGTAGATGTCCGAAGATTTGCCGGATGCTATTTAGAACTGACACGCAATTTACTTGGGACACCGCGAGGAAGTGAAAAACACGAATAGATTTTCATTCGTAAAATATTGTGTTACTATGACAGAGTGCCATAAAAACGACGTATGATAAAACCAATACGTCGGTTTTTTTCACAGGCGCCACCATGCACTATAGCGTTAGGGCCTGACTTCACTAGGGCCTGACTTCACCACAAGATGGCAGCCTCTGCGAAAGCCCAGGTGCTGTCACTGTACCGACTGCTTCTTCGAGAGAGCAAGAAATTTTCATCATACAACTACAGGTAGGTTATGTTTAATAGGCACCATTAGCCATTCGCTTGGTCACCAGAACTATTCTGCCGGTGTCAGTCGGTGGTTAAGACAAAATAGCCTCTGAAGTGATTAATGGGAGATTATATTGATTGCCGTAAATTGAGTAGAATTACTAGGCTGGGTAGACCCTAAACCAGCCTGCTACCGGCGATTTGGATTTCGCCAGAGCCCTTTTAGGGAGAGCTGGTGTTACCAGATATACGGTTTCTGAGATTCTGAGTTTCCATGGGTGGAGTTTAGCGTGAATATTCATGAACGGAGATTGTGGTGGCACACACCAAAGCCATCGATATATCAAAGTTGCGACACTTCGACCCTTTCCGAAACGTGCCCCTAAACCCTAGTCCTTCACACTTCCACTTCGTTTGCGAGTTCACGCGAGGGTCCGCCACATAGGGAGGGAAAGTGAAAACCAGCGCCCCAAGTGGTTGCGTTCCTATCGAAGAGCAGCTCCAATGTTAAGTCCCATAGACCGACTTTTCAAAAAAATACTACGCAGCTATACCAGCGATCTTATCCACCAAAAATATTTTTCAGTCTTCATACTGTAATAATCTACTAACTGTGAAAATATCAGACCCTATTTCGCCTTATTTTAAAAAAACCGTAATTGCTCGTTTCATTTCATAAAAGGACTACAACTACAAGTGACGTGACACCCTTCCACGACGTTACTCGCCTAGCATGGTTTGTTTATTAGCCTGTTAGCTAGTTGGTTAGTTAGTAGACAATCAGACTTACTGCCAGCTCTGTGTGAGTAGGAGCACAACACAAGTTGTCCCAACATAAAGGTAATTACCACGCGGTTTACATCGCTCTCTGTTATTACAAAAATATGTAAAGCCAGTTCAGCAAATTGCCGTTTTGATCAGTTGGAGATGAAGCGCCCAAACTGGTGACGTCAAATGCTACTGTAGCTAGTACTGTAGTTCGTTATCACCATGTTACAAACAAACTCAAAACAATTAAACTGATCCTAAAAAATAAAGTATGACCACTAGAAGCAATAGAGCTGACCTAAATGCATAGCATATTGAGGGCATTTAACTAAGTTCCCATCATGGGCCGAGATGTATTTTTTCCAAAAGAAAATCCCATCCCCTCCCGCTAGCCTCTAGGAACGCAACCGCTAGATGGCGATGAGATTACTTTCCCTCCCTATTACCCAGTCAGCACACCCATGTGGGGCTATGGTTGGGTATGGGCTGGAAAGTGGGCCCCAGGTGGGCATCCCAGCTGGGACCCAGCCAATTTTGTCCGCAGTTTCCATGGTGGCCCCAGTTGGGCTAGCCCACATGGGCTACAGGTGGGCCACATATGGGCCCTAGTTAAGACCCACATGGTTAACCCAGGTCTCCTCAATCTGGGGCCCACAGGGGTCAACCCATATGGGTTAATGATGGGCTAGACCTTGGCTAACCATGGGTCTTAACTAGGGCCCATATGTGGCCCACCTGTAGCCCAAAATACTACTATATTATATATGGGTTACTAAATTTGTTTGTTTGAGTTACCTTATTTTACAGTAAAGCCTTAGTTAGAATTATTCTAACAGTTTACAGGTAAACTACAATAACAAGAAAGAAACCAGAAATGCAAATTAATGGTATGTTTATTTATAAAGGCAAAACAAATCAGAGATAGGCTACATGAAAATGTGTGTGTGTGTGTGTTAGGGCTCACTCTCAGAAATGGAAGTACCAGTGTGTACCTAAGTCGGTACAAATGCTTGTCGCTGGGGCAGTACCCTTTTGAAGTACAGTAATGTACCCCTAATGCAGGTACTGTTTGGTACCCTAGCCATTTGTACCCATCAAGGTACACTTGTGTACCTGCAATGACCGAAAGGTACCTGTGTGTATATCATTACAGCTTAGCAGCCTAATCTGTACTTTAAGGGTACAACCCCAGTGAAAATTTAAGGTGGTATAATTGAAATGTATTCACACAACCAATAGGTAAATTAAAATGTTTATTCTGAGAGAAAAATCACTTTGTGATATTACACACAATACTCCACATGAATACAGGTACATAAAAGTTAACATGTTCATATTAAAAACACATTCATATCAAAACATCAAAGTATCTTACATTAATCAATATGCAGATTAACGTAAAACATGTTGTAACTCTTTATGTAAGTGTAAATATAAAACAGTTTGATCTCCAATATTTTGCTTCCACATTGTGTTTATATGCAGAGGGAAAAAAATGATTAACTTGCACCATAGGTGATCAACATTAATAACCTTGATCTATATTATACCAATATTTGAGTTAACCACTTCACACAAAAAAACCTTGCATGCTTTTAAGTTCATGTTAATACTAACGTATGAGATGAAAATGTAGTATCTGCTTATCGTCACCATTACAAATGCATTAAAATGTTACAAGAGAAAAGCTCCCAGCACTATCACATCTTGTGCTTAAGGTGCTTGTCACTTAAGGTTTTTGCAAAACTAACATTGTCCTTGCAGTTAACTTTGCAGTTGCTATAATTTTAGAATTCTCATGTTTGGATTCACAGTGCATACACTAATTGAGTAAAAGATACGCGTCTTGAAGTGTGATACAATGAGTCACAATGACATCATTGAGTAGTATCTCAGAAAACAATGTGAAAGCCTAAGGAAATATTAGCAAGCCTATAAACATACAATATAAACACACTCCAATCCTTCCATTTGGGTAGAATGAGGCGTGCCATTACAAAGCCAAGAGTCTCAAAAGGGTCATTCCGTGTCAAATCAGACAAAATCCAGGAAAATGGTTGCAGCACCGACTCGGATTTTCTTCAAAGTTTGTATACACAATGTTTAGGTTCCATAACTAAAATCTGTAAAATATTTTTGTTCAATTCTATTGTTTTCATTGTCTTTTTGCCCTTGCCTTTTTACACTCTCTAAATGACCTTATCTTGGAGGCCATGTTAAGGTACTCATATCTTAAAAAGTATAATTCCTAGCCTGACTAAACTTTATAGAATGGAAGACAAGAATGTTCTCAGTAAGATTCAATGATTAAATGTTTGTACCACAGTCTAATTGATTGTATAGAAGTCCCTAGTTTCTGAAAAAACATGCAAAGAAAAGTGATATTGAGGGTCTCAAAACTTTTTTATTGGGTCACACCTGCCATCAATGAGTCTTTTCTATAGAAATATAATCCTTTGTTAATGTTGTCCCAAAATGTGAAGTCTCCAAATCAAATGAATTTGACAATAATAAGGATAAAACAAGGCATGTTTGTATTTTTGTGTCATTTTCATGCAGCTGAAAAGCTATGTGGGGTAGGTAGTAGGATCATGAAAATCTATGTGGAAATAGAAAAGTATATGGACATGTAGTGTGTAAAGTTCTAATATTGCATCCAAGCCCCGTTCACAGAATAAATGCATGTAGTTACAGGTGTTTTGGTAACACCAGAATAAACATTTACAATAAAAAAAGGGAAGTTTGGCACCCCCCTCTGGCGAAACAGTAGCATTTTGCTACTTTTACAAGGCATTAACTCCGGTAGCTATTTGAATGGAATGGAAAGGCTATATTTTACTTCTCGTATTCAAAAAGAAGCAGAAATTCCTAATACCTTGAAATTGAAAAGGATACCAAATACACCGAATTATGTACTTGAAATTATGTTTTAACGATTAATCTAAAATAGGCCTTTCATTGGTTGGTGGCTGTGAAGTTCTCAAAGGCCATTTGAATATCTTCATACGTCTTACACTGTTCAGAATGCCACTCAGGCACCGCAGCATGATGTGCAGGTAGGGCAATATGTGTCTATGATGGAAAATGGTGGGTAGGGTATGCCTTGGAGAAGTCAGAGGAGCTGGAGGACTACAAGGTCAAATTCCTGCACCCCAGTGGACCAGCTGCCATTCATGTGCTGTGTGCTGTGCCAGCCCCAGCCACTACCAGGACAGGACGGCAGTACGTATGAAGATATTCAGATGGCCTTTGAGAACTTCACAGCCACCAACTAATGAAAGGCCTATTTTAGATTAATGGTTAAAACATAATTTCAAGTACATAATTCGGTGGATTTGGCATCCTTTTCAATTTCAAGGTATTAGGAATTTCTGCTTCTTTTTGAATACGAGAAGTAAAATATAGCCTTTCCATTCCATTCAAATAGCTACCGGAGTTAATGCCTTGTAAAAGTAGCAAAATGCTACTGTTTCGCCAGAGGGGGGTGCCAAACTTCCCTTTTTTATTGTAAATGTTTATTCTGGTGTTACCAAAACACCTGTAACTACATGCATTTATTCTGTGAACGGGGCTTGGATGCAATATTAGAACTTTACACACTACATGTCCATATACTTTTCTATTTCCACATAGATTTTCATGATCCTACTACCTACCCCACATAGCATTTCAGTTACATGAAAATGACACAAAATACAAACATGCCTTGTTTTATTGTTATTATTGTCATGGTTATTTGTTGTGGAGACTTCAAATTGTGGGAAAACATTAATTAACTGCCGTATTTGAAGAGGAAATAGTGACTGATACCAAGTGAAAAAGATAAACAGTTTTTTAATACCCTAAATATCACACTTAATGCACGTTTTTCCAAAATTGAGGGCCCTTTCGAGAGTCAAGAGACATTTAGTACAGACTTTAAAGGGATATTCCGCCATTTTTGGAAATACGCTCATTTTCCACCTCCCCTCGAGCAAAACAATCGATATTTACCTTGTTCTCGTTCATCCAGCCATTCTGTGAGTCTGGCGATACAACTTTTAGCTTCAGCCTAGCATAGATCATTGAATCGGATTAGACCATTAGCTTCTCGCCTGCTAGCTTCATGTTTAAAAGTGACTAAGATTTCTGGTAATTTTCCCATTTAAAACGTGTCTCCTCTCAAGTTAGAAAGTGCAATAAGACCAACTGAAAATGAAACCTGGCGTTTTTCTAGGCTGATTTGACATGGAACTACACTCTCATCTGGCGTAAGAATCGAGGCAACTTGCAAACGTACCATAGGCGTAGTGATATCGTACGCAGCATCTGAAAATAGTCCCCATAGACAACAAGCAGTAGTAGTGCCAGTAGTGTGCAAGTTGCCTTGATTATTACGCCAGATGAGAGTGTAGTTCCATGTCAAATCAGCCTAGAAAAACGCCAGGTTTCATTTTCAGTTGGTCTTATTGCACTTTCTAACTTGAGAGGAGACACGTTTTAAATGAGAAAATTACTAGAAATCTTAGTCACTTTTAAACATGAAGCTAGCAGGCGAGAAGCTAATGGTCTAATCCGATTCAATGATCTATGCTAGGCTGAAGCTAAAAGTTGTATCGCCAGACTCACAGAATGGCTGGATGAACGGGAACAAGGTAAATATCGATTGTTTTGCTCGAGGGGAGGTGGAAAATGAGCGTATTTCCAAAAATGGCGGAATATCCCTTTAAACTGTTTACACATGCTTATTATGAGTTGATCTTCCACCCTAGAAAGTTTGGGGAGGCTAGGGAACATATATGTCAAGATATTAATGCCCAGACATGGCATGTGTTTTTCAAGCTGTAAAAATGAAAGAATTTCAAGGTCTAAAAAAGATATGAAGACAGATGATTTCCACAGAAATATTTCACAGGCCTTGGTTTTAGGACCCATTGATGATATACACAAAGTTTTAACAAAATCTGAGACGGTGCAGCAACAATCTTATCTGATTTGACACGGAATGACCCAAAAGGCACCAAAGTTCAATATCAAAAACTGGCAGAAATCCAACAAATTCTTCTGGAGGACTTCGACTGGAACCTTACTTGATCTACAGGACGTTGACATATTTTCAAGCAGTGGTATCACCAATGGATGCTGTCAGAGCCCCTTTAGGTGGTAACATTTTGAAGGAAATCTGAGATGGTCAAGCAGAAGGCATTTGTTGAATTGAGGTGGAATGACCCACTTTATAAATGTATGTATTACTATTATTAGTAGTAGTAGTATTACTTGCCATCTCCAATACCGTTAGGCAATTGGGTATAACCTCTCACTTCCATGGAGACTTTGTCCCACTCTCAAGGTAGCGCATTTAGTTTAGCATTGACTAAATCGGATTCCAATGAGCAGCAACTGCCACTGTCCTCACTCTTGCACTTTCGGTTTAACTTTGGAGTGAGGATATTACTGCGCAGAGTCTAGTGCTCCCAATTGTTGTTCAGCCACACAATATAGTTATCCCTCTTACCTGCTTAGAAATGCACCACGCTTTATTTTGTCTCACCATACTTGGTCGTGTACTCATGTAACTGTATTTTAATAGGGAAAACATGGAGGTGTTTGGTCGCTTCTAACTTCATCTCTGTTTGGATCCTAATGAATGAACTGGGCTAGCTAAGTGCTATCAAAGTTATGCCGCGCGCCAGAGCCAGTGAGTGCACACATTGAAACATGAGAGGTATGTATCAACTTGTCTTAGTTAAGGGAATAGCATAGTTTAATATGAAAAAATGGTGGTGTTCCTTTAAATGGTTCCCAAACTTTTCTCGCTCATTGCACCCCTAAACATTTCTCTCTCCACCCACACCTATTTTACTTTTTACTCTTAACCTCCTTCGCGGTTATTATTTGTACTTCCATGCCATTTTATTTAGCATTGCGATATGTTGGATAGGTCATAACTGCTTTTATTATCATACCATTAGCCTACAATGAGAAGGTGATGTTTATCTCATTTTTGTTTTATCCAAATGAACCACTCTCAATTCAACTTATTTGTGACCTTCCACGGTTACATTGTTCAAATTTTCAAAATCATAGTTATTACGTTTTCACGAAGGGGCATAATCAACCTTCAAAACGATACGTATATCTAATGAATTGAACGTCACATTACTGAAATATAAACATTCAAAGGAGTTGAGTTCATCCTGTCATGCCAAGAGAAAAACGGAGAAATCTGCCTCTGAAGTTAACCGTCGGCTCAAAACTCACGAACGCTTTGTAAGGTCGCCGCTATTTTAAGATTTACGGTACTCACTCGTATACAACGACTCAGCACGCGGATAGCTTGGTGGTTGTCAATGAGTGCATTTACCGTAAATATTGTAATAGAGCGGCAAAAACGAGCCGTCTCTAACTTCCTGTTGGAATTGAATTTCTCACCTCAAGAAACTCACGTTTTTAGACTAGAAAAGGTACGTTTTTCGGCGAAATTTATTCACGGTCGTACAGTGCAGACCTCCCACTGTTTCAAAACACACAAAAAAAAATCCACGATTTTAGCACAAGTAACATAAATGGTCATTTTTCTCAGAAACGTCTGTCGCGCCAAGCGACTGGTTTTGCCGTGGAGAGTCACATTTAATAGAATTCTTGAAAAAATAGTGAAAAGAACATGAACAGATATCAGGAATCAGCCTTCAACTAAAGTGCATAAAACGTCTGTATCCCACCTGTATTTTGTGAGATTGATATTTTGTGAGATTGATATTATTTCTTTTTTTTTAATATGTTGATATCATCAAGCCTTCGACTATTTTTCGGCACCCCATGCGTTACGGCACCCCCTTTAAAAACCCTGTTGTAGATCATCATATGATACATACTGTACTATCATAATGATTGGTCATACTTGACCAGTGACTGATGCCTGTACCCTTATCTAACTTACTCTTGCACTGCTGCTATAATTCTCATTTTACTATGTTATTTTTATCTTATTTGTCCACATATTTATACTAGAACTGTTATATATATACTGTTACATTTTTTATTGTCCATAATTACATATGTACATATTGCTGGTCACTAGACTTTTAACCTTGCGCTGTTGGACTTATTTGCACTACCAACTTGACACACACCTCATACTGGATAACAGTAACAGCCCTGCAGTACATTCATGTGCATCTTTATCTTTAGTATTTAGTATTTGGACTGTTCTTTTTAGTCATGTTGATTTGTTGATTTGCTTTTTATCATCCGGGTCATTCCACCTCAATTCAACGGATTTTAGAGAAAATTTCTGCTTGACCATCTCAGATTTGCTTCAAACTTTTACCACCGAAAGAGTAACCATTTAAACTAACTTAGCCAAAATATTAGATTGGTATACCTAATACATCCAGAGAAAAACATTTTTGAACATGGTACCCCCCTTCTGATTTTTGGCACGTTGGCGCCCTCATCTAAATCTGCAGCCAAATTCAGATGTCATTATCTCAAAAAGTTTTCAAGCTAAAGACTTCAAATTTTCTGTGAATAATGATTGCTACGTATAGATTCCACATATTCATTCGTAAGCCGTATGTGTTGACACTGACTGTGTTTCAATCTTGTGAAATCAGAAGAAAAATTGCAGATTTTTTTCACCTCCCCACATTGGGTGCCCCATTACACAATTTATAAACAAAATGTTTGGCAAATGGTTATGTCTCTCTACAGAAGTGTTTAAGCTGTTTTTGAAAAAGTAATTAAGAGGTATCTATATTGCTTTTTTGTTGGAAGTATTGTAACACAAAACTGAAAAAATAATAAATTTGGATGATATTGTATCTCCCCATTACAGAGGTATGACAAGCTATACCAATGAATTGAACACATCTCCAGAAAGAGTATGGAATGGGCTTTCAGACTGTGAAATTTCAAGATGGTATTATGACTATGGTTATTGAAATGTTATTTTTGAAATATTGGTCTACTATAACAACACATTGCTGATATCACTAAATAGTGACATCTAGTGGCATTAAATAGTGGCAGCAGCAATTTATTTAGGAAATACAGGAAATATTTAATTAGTTCATCACCCAGCAAGTAAATGAAAAAAATAAATGTTTAACAGAATAAGACATAAACACCTGATACTTAGGAATAAGACAAGGATTATCAAATCATGAAATAATAGCACAAAAAACAACGCTAATTGTTGTAATAGACCAATATTTTAAACATGAAATTTAAATAACTGCAGCCATAATACCATCTTGAAATTTCACAGTCTGAAAGCCCATTTCATACTCTTTCTGGAGAGGTGTTCAATTCATTGGTATAGCTTGTCATACCTCTGTAATGGGGAGATACAATATCATCCAAATTGATTATTTTTCAGTTTTGTGTTACAATACTTCCAACAAAAAAGCTATATAGACACCTCTTAATTACTTTTTCAAAGACAGCTTAAACACTTCTGTAGAGAGACATAACCATTTGCCAAACATTTTGTTTATAAATTGTGCAATGGTGCACCCAATGTGGGGGTTTGAAACAAATCTGCAATTTTTCTTCTGATTTCACAAGATTGAAACACAGTCAGTGTCAACACATACGGCCTATGAATGAATATGTGGCATCTATAGGTAGCAATCACTATTCACAGAAAATTTGAAGTCTTTAGCTTGAAAACTTTTTGAGATAATGACATCTGAACTTTGCTGCAGATTTAGATGAGGGCGCCAATGTGCCAAAAATCAGAAGGGGGGTACCATGTTCAAAAATGTTTTTCTCTGGATGTATTAGGTATACCAATCTAATATTTTGGCTAAGTTAGTTTAAATGGATACTCTTTAGGTGGTAAAAGTTTGAAGCAAATCTGAGATGGTCAAGCAGAAGGCATTTGTTGAATTGAGGTGGAATGACCCATCCTGTCTACATTGTAGTGTATGTTGTGTGTGGTGTCTTAAAGGGACACTTCACCGATTAGCATTAAGCTGTGTATCTTTAGAAAACCAGTCATGTTTTTGAATGGCCATGCATCATTCCCTCAGTTTGCCTTGCCTTGCATGCACTGTAAATATAATACTTGCACGCTTCACGAGGTTTCTTATAGTCATTTACACGTGAATGGAGGGAGTGACGCGTTTGGTAGGAGCAACCCCAAAATCTGGGGTTTCTTGTATTCAACTCTTACACACATCCTGCCACTGGCTTAACCCTCTGGGCCCGTATTCACAAAGAATTTTAAGGCTAAAAGTAGCTCCTAACTGGCGAATTTAGGAGAAACTCCTAAAAATAATGGGCGTGTCACTCCTAACTTTAGGACTCCTAATTTTTTTCACTAAAAGTTATTCACAAAGCATTTTAAGCCTAAAAGTAGCTCCTAAGTCTAGGACAGCGTAAAAGAACTCGAGAGGACTTCTAACTCACTATTCACCTATTCACAACCCGCTTTTAGTGGCATTTCACTTCGCGATGTTTTGAAATGAACATGCAGTGCAGGAGCTGTCATGCAAGGGAATAAATGTGCATTGCAACTAAGGATAAGAAGAATAATGCCACCGACAACCAAACCACCATTGCATGTAAACTAAATGTAACGTCTCATTGTGCCTAATTAAATTAAATCGTTTCTCCTCTTTGCAAATGTAGGCTACGTGTTTTCATACAGATTAATTTAAAACATATTGAGTCATTCCACCTCAATTCTACGGATTTTAGAGACAATTTCTGCTTGACCATCTCAGATTTGCTTCAAACTTTTACCATCTAAAGAGTAACCATTTAAACTGACTTAGTCAAAATATTAGATTGGTATACCTAATACATCCAGAGAAACACATTTTTGAACATGGTACCCCCCTTCTGATTTTTGGCACATTTGCACCCTCATCTAAATCTGCAGCAAAGTTCAGATGTCATTATCTCAAAAAGTGTTCAAGCTAAAGACTTCAAATTTTCTGTGAATAATGATTGCTACCTATATAGATAATAGATAATAGATAATCTTTTGATCCTATGATTTAAATTTGGTATCTGTATTTATCCCATCTGTATTTATCCCATCCATGTATTTAGACACTCAGAGCACACAGTGAGGTGAGAGCACTAAATGGCTGGTTGCGCGTCATGGCTCAGCTTTTTTTTTTTAAACTAAATTAAATTCGGATCGGCCCATGGATCTGCTAATTTTTTCCGATCCCCGATCCAGCTATTTTGTTCATATCCCATACCCAACACCCTGCCAAAAATCAAAAACTTTTCCAGAAGTGCCCAATCTTCATGATTTTTCACGTATTTCTCCCCAGCTAATATGGCTCTGTTCAGACTCGGGCCACCAAAGTCCCAATGACTTAGGGCGTATTCACACCAGGAAGGTCCGTTAGTTCACTTGCTTTGGTCCGGAACATTTTTTTTCTTTCTTTTATTTCTTAGTGCGGTTCGCTTTCACACTGTGATTAATTGCAACCGGACCAGAATTTATAAACAAATACACATGTGCTAAGGTCGTTCAACCATTGGCCGGTAAACGTGTTGGCGGGGTAAAGAATAAGGAAGCCAAAGTCAAAGTTGGCCCACGTAAATACTATGGAAACTTTGCGTACTGGAATTTCGTCATTTTAGGGGCAAGGCCATTTGGCCTTCACCTTTTTTTTTTGTAGGGGCACCAAGGCCACATAATAGAGCACAAAAGCCACTGAGTAAAATTCGATGGGTTATCTCGACACAATACATAGACCCGCTAGCCTCTGTAGGCTTTGAGAAACACGAACGCAGCCTCAAACTTTTTTAAGTTGAGGCCCAATCATGGCAGACTTTGAAGTCATAGGGCCCACCTACACATACCTCACCCCATCCCCCATCAAATCATCATTATGATTATCTTATCACAATTAGTATTATGCTATATTGTTAGACATACACTTTCACTTCAAAGCAGCCAAAATTGTTTATAAAAAGTTTGTGAAAACTATGCACATCAGGGGTCTGCTTTACTAATGTAAGATAGGCTATATAATTACAATCGTTTTTGTATGTTTGTATGAGAGATACTTCTGAGAACAACAGCAAATATGGGTGCTATTGTTTTGGGATGTTTCTCTCATGCAAGCATCAAAAGCAGTTTTCAGACAGGTTTCTGCACATTCTGCGATAATTACCAGCCACAATTCTGACGATAGCGGACATTCAGACATGACGCATAGGGTATTTGCTGAAAGTAAAAGTCCGTGAACATTGCGAAAATACACCGCTGTCTGAAAACGGCAACACTCTGGTAGGCAAATGGAGAAATAAAATGATATGGTTTATAATGAAATTTTATTTGAATGCCTGAATGTAAGAAGACACAATACCAACTTTTGTCTATGGTAAACAGCCGTGGAGATAGGCGTACATTTGGAGATTTTTAAATGAAAGACTAAGGCTACAATCTTCTGACCATGCTATATCCACATTTGACTACCGGTAAACAATACTCAATGCTAAACAATGTTTGCCCTGTTTGTATGGAAGTTGCGGGAATCCACGTTGCTCTATTAAATGTAGTTAAATAATTAAATAGCCTTACGACAGGTTGAAGCAGAGCTTTGACACAATGTTATCGTGTAGTTTCAGTTTCAGTTCCAGTCATGCAAACGCGCACACGCATACATTCAATGAAAGCTCATACCACCACTTAATTGTATGGCTCTATGTTTCATCACATCGAATTAGCTAGCATTTCCTCCTGATTGCAGAAACGCGATTGCGTGATCAATTGCGCAGCAAATTATCAGGTGAAGCACCGGACCTAATTTCACTCAAAGAGCGTTCCGTATCAGTTCAATACGGAACAAGACTTGTAGTGTCAAATATGGGACGATTCCGTATTATACTGAATGGTTGGCAACCCTAAGTCAGGGGCATAAAGGCCACTGTGGCCGTACGATGGGGTTTTTTTCACGGGGCATCAAGGCCAAAGTGTAGGGCAACGGCGGCCATGGCCGCATGGCCTTGGTATAATTCCCACCCTGGTACTCGTTATTATAACCTGACTTTCGCCAGATCCTGTAGTTCGCTGTGTGCTTCACACAAGGATCTGGGACTTCTCGATAGGAGATGTATTTCTGAAGGCGGGTCCTTGTAAAACATCCTCGCATGTGATTCGATAAACCACTTGCCTGTTATCTTGAATGACGTGCTAGGCTTCTTCAAGCTCTTGCCAAACCCGGTCGGAAGAAGAGTAAAAACATCCTTGCCACCATTAAATGTCTTCAAAACTATTCTCTGTTAATCTTTTAAAGAATGAATACTCGATAGATTCGACAAAACGGTTGAAATAGCAGAATCAATGTCAGCACAAGACTCCTCGCTGCGTGCCGCCATTGTTATTTGAATCAAACACTCGCTTCGGCGCTCCTGATTGGTTGCTTATTTTTTGAGCACTGGCCCAGGGGTTTGGATTGCCCTCGCGTCCAGACCCTTGTGTGGAGCTCAGCGAAACGCCTCTGGTGGAGCATGGCGGAACTACAAGGGTCTGGCGAGAGTCAGGCTATCGTTATTAGCCTAGCAATATAGTTTATAGCTTTGCAGAAGTGCTCGAGCGTCAAGACCGTTTGATGCAACAACATGAGTTTAACAATATCATGCTCGTAATTTTGCAACGACGGAGACGTGTAGCAAAACAGCTGAGAAGGAGAGCTCTTATCGTGTAAAATCCTCGCCAAAAGTTTTGTGTGTCTGTAGCAATATTTTGAGTTCGTAAACATGTTTTGTGCACCTGCACAAATATTTTGTAGTTGTATTTTTTTTTTTTGTGCATGTAAAAATTATTCGTACATCTGCAAATCCGTTTTGTCACTGTGTGGAAAAAAGTTTTGTGAGTTTGCAAACGGTTTTTGCACGCACAGATTTTCCCTTTGCAAGTGCGTATCTGTTTTCTACAGACACGAAACAGATCTGCGGGTACGAAACGAATCTACAAGTGTGCAAAACTTTTTTACCAATCGCCAAAAGTCATGTGACCTAAACAGCCAATCACAGCACTGCTTACTGAACAGCCAGTCAGCCAATCAGCTCGCTTCGTTTGACGTGGAAAATCAACAGATGTGATCATGCAAGTCTCATGGATAGATTTAGCAGGCTACAGTGCATCATATCTAAAAACGTTGTACTGCATGAGCACTAACATTAACAGTTTTAATCTAGCTAGCTAAGCATATTCCTAACAAGGACCGAACGAAATTATGTCTGCTTCTTGTACAGGGCAAAGGGAGAAATTAAACCTACCACAGGCTTAGGCGGCTCCTCCGGAGCGTTCACACTGGAGTCTGCTAATTGGCGACAGTTCTTTGAAATGTCAATGGCGAACTCGTCTCATCTCCGTCTCCGTCGCTTCAACATTTATTTATTCATTTGGTAAAATATTGGCAAAAAAATATCCTGCTTTATCTACAGCCAGGATTAGGCTAATTAAGCCTACTTAACTTGTCATTTTATTGATGACAGTTGGGATTGTGTCCTTCAATTTGATATCACTCCCAGTGTTTTCAAGGCTTCAAGGTTTTATTGAATGCTAAAGTACCTCTGACTTGCATGAATGCATTACTTTGCACTTGTACAGTGGTGCGAGTGGTAGAATCCACCATGTGCATAACCTTTTGTGAAAACCTAGTATACTATAAAATCTGAACAAAATTCATGTTTTGCATAAGAGCAAATGATGGCCTAGTACTTTTGGCAGCATCATAGCATGACAGTATCTGTGTACTTATTATGGTTGCCTCTATCCAGATATTAAATATTTGCTGTTTTTTATGATTTGTTTCTTATTATTTCTGTATTTGGTAGAACATATGCAATGCGTAGGGTGAAGGATGCCTTCAAGGAAAACAAGAATGTTGAAGACCCCCAAAACCTCCAGAGGCTGCTAAACCAGGCCTGGGAAAGTTTAGCACTAATCCAGAGGCAGGTACTACTAAACCTTCCTTAAACAGAATAATCATACTATGAGATTTTTTTAAAACCATGTCCTATATCAAGAATGGGTCCCAAAACCAAGGCCTGTTGTTCAAATCCTGTCTTCATATTATTTTCAGCCCTTGAAATTAGGGGTGGGTGCAATTCATCGATTTGGCGATGCATCGCGATGGGGGACGTGACGATTTGGCATCGTTTAATTAATGTCGATGTTTAAAATAAATAAATAAATACAATTAAATTCACTTTGATATATTGCCGCAAGACCGCAACAAAAAACATGTAACCAGAACCTTAACGCGCGTGTTTGAGTGGGACCACAACAAATAGAGCACTTCACACTAACCTACTGCTGCTGTGAATACTGGGCCAAACCAATCATAAATGTTATCTGTACTGATTCTAAGACGTTCTCATCGAATAAGCCAATGAGAGGCAGGAATGCATAGCAACCGTTTCCATGAAAGAAAACAAAATTACTTCGCGAGTGGCAGAAACTTGTTGGCTAGCTAGTTGTGGATTGTACATGGCCACGGTAGTTCAAAACCATACAAGTAGCTGCAACTTCATGATTATGTGCACTTTTAATCAACAGTCAGTGACCACGTGCATGTCAAAACATGAGACTAATGAAAAAAGTTTAAACCAAGCTAACGTTCATCTCGTTCAGCATTTCTCCTCGTTAGCTTGATGCTTTCGTTTGTAAGCTCACTACCTTGCGGCAGGCAAGGTGCAGGTCTCTCGTTCAGTCAGTCACTCGTTCTTGCCTTGTTGGCTGTACAGCAGAGGTTCTTTTTATGGCTCTGTAGCCTAAATGGGGTCTTGAAACCGTTTTATTGATATAATCTTTCTGCTCAGCCTTTAAACATGCTTGTCGGAATATTGGATCCTTGTTTATTTATGAATGAACATGTTTTCTTAAATAAATTAGCTGATCTAGCCATAGTCTAGTACTCTATCCAGCCAACCTTCAATATGTCAATTTAATGTCAAGGCGAATGTTAACATAACGGTCATAAAATAAAATATAGCCGCAAGCGGCGATGGCGGGCCCGAGCACCTGCGGTGCGGAGACCTGTGACATTTCGGAATCTAACAAAGCAACATGTGCGTGTTGGTGGGCATGTGCATTAGGGCTTTGACTCCGAACTTCGTTACTCGAATATAATTCGAATTTTTGAAAAATATATGATATTCGAACGAATTTTAGGCAGCTCTTAATATTCGAACCTGTTATGAGCATTATTTTTTTGTACATGTGTTTGCATGCAAACGTTGTTTTCAGATTCAGCAGCTTTCTCACATCTGGTAAAGTCGTGAATCATGAGCTCATTAGGCTATTAGGCTTACTCATCTGGGCTCCTGTATGTGATGTTAGCGAGTGGTTTGACTAGCCTATTCAGTTTCCCCACGTGTGTGTATAGTTTCAAGGTAAGCTAATAGTAACTTCCTCATTGGGACAGGCCCTTTTAAGTCTTGGAGTTGGAAGACATTGGTATTGAGATGGTCAATCAACTTGAATGCAAGAGTTTTAATCTGTGCAGCATGCTAATCATGCTAACCGGATAATTTAGCTTGTTGTCTTCTATGCGTCATTGCTTTCACGATTGTGAATGTTTAGGATGCATGTCGAGGGACGGGTGTCCATTGAGCGCGCACGAGGGAGGACGAGAGAAAGCGGGCCATGGAGAATGAGTTTAGGCTACTTCGGCTATACTGTTTGGTAAAGTTGTATGCATAGTGCCTCCACCTGAACAGCGTTATGTCGGTGCAATCAAGCTTCCAGGGATCTTGTTTTCATGGAGACAGACGCGGTCTGCACGGAGTGGAGGGGCTGTGTACGTGTAGGCTACGTGTGTGTGTGTGTGTGTGTGTGTGTGCATGTTTGTGAGAGAGAGAGAGACACACAGACGCATGAGTGACAGAGAGACGGAGGGAGAGCAGGAAAAGGAAATTCAGCTTAATGAATGCTGCGTGTTTTTCCAATAGCATAAAAATAATGGTCAAAATATTATTAACAAATATTCGAATACATTCGAAGTTTGATATTAATAACCAAACGAACTTCGAATACGAGTTTGTGGCCAAAAGTCAAAGCCCTAATGTGCATGAGCAACACATGCCCACCAAATTTGGTCAATTTTCCTGAATGTGTGTGTCAACCACAACAGACAACACGCTAGGTGGCGCTATAGAGTCCCTAAGCCACACCCTAGGCCAGAGCTCTATCTCTGACTATCGATAGCAATAACGCACAAGCCCACCAAATTTGGTTCATTTTCGTGAATGTGTGTGTCAACCACAACAGACAATGCGCTAGGTGGCGCTATAAGGTCCCTAAGCCACACCCGAGGCCAGAGCTCAGAGCTCTGTCTCTGAATAACTATAGCAGTAACACACATGCCCACCAAATTTGGTTCATTTGGGTGAATGTACGTGTCAACCACAACAGACAATGCTCTAGGTGGCGCTATAGAGTCCCTAAGCCACACCCTAGGCCAGAGCTCTATCTCTGACTATCGATAGCAATAACGCACAAGCCCACCAAATTTGGTTCATTTTCGTGAATGTGTGTGTCAATCACAACAGACAATGCGCTAGGTGGCGCTATACAGTCCCTAAGACACCCTTGGCCAGAGCGCTGTCTCTGAATAGCTATAGCAATAACACATATGGCAACCAAATTTGGTTCATTTTCGTGAATGTATGTGTCAACCACAACAGACAATGCACTAGGTGGCGCTATAGAGTCCCTACGCCACACCCTATGCCAAAGCTCTGTCTCTGACTAGCCATAGCAATAACACACAAGTCCACCAAATTTGGTTCATTTTTGTGAATGTATGTGTCAACCACAATAGACAATGTGCTAGGTGGCGCTATAGAGTCCTTAAGCCATACCCTAGGCCAGAGCTCTGTCTCTGACTTGCGATTGCAATAACACACAAGCCCACCAAATTTGGTTAATTTTCGTGAATGTTTGTGTCAACCACAACAGACAATGCGCTAGGTGGCGCTATAGAGTCATTAAGCCACACCCTAGGCCAAGCTTTGTCTCTGACTAGCCATAGCAATAACACACAAGTCCACCAAATTTGGTTCATTTTCGTTAATGTTTGTGTCAACCACAACAGATAACATGCTGCTAGGTGGCGCTATAGAGTTCCGAAGCCACATCTTAGGCCAGAGCTCTGTCTCTGACTAGCGATAGCAATAACACACAAGCACACCAAATTTGGTTCATTTTCATCAATGTATGTGTCAACCACAACAGACAATGTGCTAGGTGGCGCTATAGAGTTCCTAAGCCACACCCTAGGCCAAAGCTCTGTCTCTGACTAGTAGTAGCAATAACACACAAGTCCACCAAATTTGGTTCATTTTCGTGAATGTTTGTGTCAACCACAACAGATAACATGCTGCTAGGTGGCGCTATAGAGTCCCGAAGCCACACCTTAGGCCAGAGCTCTGTCTCTGACTAGCAGAAGCAATTCCACATGTAGCTGCCAAATTACATCCAATTCATAACCTTTTTTCTGCCTATAACACCAACTTCCTGTTTCTTAAAGGGATATTCCGCCATTTTTGGAAATACGCTCATTTTCCACCTCCCCTCGAGCAAAACAATCGATATTTACCTTGTTCTCGTTCATCCAGCCATTCTGTGAGTCTGGCGATACAACTTTTAGCTTCAGCCTAGCATAGATCATTGAATCGGATTAGACCATTAGCTTCTCGCCTGCTAGCTTCATGTTTAAAAGTTACTAAGATTTCTAGTAATTTTCCCATTTAAAACGTGTCTCCTCTCAAGTTAGAAAGTGCAATAAGACCAACTGAAAATGAAACCTGGCGTTTTTCTAGGCTGATTTGACATGGAACTACACTCTCATCTGGCGTAATAATCGAGGCAACTTGCAAACGTACCATAGGCGCAGTGATATCGTACGCAGCATCTGAAAATAGTCCCCATAGACAACAAGCAATAGTAGTGCCAGTAGTGTGCAAGTTGCCTTGATTATTACGCCAGATGAGAGTGTAGTTCCATGTCAAATCAGCCTAGAAAAACGCCAGGTTTCATTTTCAGTTGGTCTTATTGCACTTTCTAACTTGAGAGGAGACACGTTTTAAATGAGAAAATTACCAGAAATCTTAGTCACTTTTAAACATGAAGCTAGCAGGCGAGAAGCTAATGGTCTAATCCAATTCAATGATCTATGCTAGGCTGAAGCTAAAAGTTGTATCGCCAGACTCACAGAATGGCTGGATGAACGGGAACAAGGTAAATATCGATTGTTTTGCTCGAGGGGAGGTGGAAAATGAGCGTATTTCCAAAAATGGCGGAATATCCCTTTAAGGCGAGACACCCCAGGTGAATAGGGGAAAATGTTAAACTTAAAGATATCTTCATGAAACTTTACCAGTTGAATACTCACATAAATAGGAGAATAAAATGTATAGCAAGTTTTCTTTAATTTAATGTTTAAATATGCTAATTAGGCTATATCTCATTAAATATGCGCTAATTTGCATATATTTTGATGCGAAGGATCTGACCATTGGAAAAAGCCAGGTTGAAAATTATTTTTTTGTTGTGTTAATATATCAAATAAAAAAACATTTACAGAGGGGATTATGAATATCTTCTTTTGTTTTCCAGTAAATCAGAAAATACTGGCAATTGGCTTAAAAAGTGTATTTTCGCCCTATTTTTAGGCATAAAAAGTCATGTAAATCATGCCAAGAATGCTATATCAACAAATCCCTCTGTAAATATCTTCCAAATATAGTTAAGAATAAGACTGGAAAGTTTGGTGTATGTAGGTGCTGCAGAAGTGGAGATCCTTTGCTTGGCGTGTGGGGGAAAACTCGTTTTGAGAAAACAGCCTTGAAACACAGCCAATGAAATGCGTTCTCAGCTTAGACTCGTCTTTGAACTTTCGCGATTGGTTGCTAATACAAAGGAAATGCCCATATTTGGATAGCATAGCGTCTTGTAGGAGAAGCAGGGCTTTCCAACGGTATCAAACACGATATGATTTGGATCACGATCACGGTAGTACATGACACTTTAGAATGGAAACTTTTGGTAAAATTAGGAGAAATATACAGGCGCGAGTAGACAAAAGTTCGTGAAATAAACACTTAAATGTGCAAATCGGACTTTGTTGTTGTAGTAGGGTGGTAGAATACATGCTAAAGTAGCAAACTAGCTCAAAATCTCGAAATTGACCGGAGGTCACAAAAACAGTATTTTCACCTGCCGTGTCTCGCCTTAATAAAACGCCATAATTCAAACCTTTGCCATTTCAATATACTTCAAAAATTCAAAAATCTGTTCGCAATTCCTCTCGGGCAACCCCGCAAGATCATTTTAGTGCTTATATGACATGATTTCGATAAACCGTCTAGGAGAAGTGTTTCAAAATACATGATGTGCAAAATTCATAATAATAATCATAACTCAAATTTGTCTAAGATTCACTATGTAGTCGCAATGTAAAAGTTGTTCAGATTAATAGAACACACATGCCCACCAAATTTGGTTCATTTTCGTGCATGTATATGTCAACCACAACAGACAGCTCAATAGGTGGCGCTACAGAGTCCCTGAGCCACACCCTAGGCCACAGCTCTGTCTCTGAGTAGCGACTGTAATTCCACATGTAGCTGCCAAATTACAAGAGTTTTGGAGCATGCCAAGTTGGTGTAAAAAGGCCGCACGTGCTAAGACGAAGAGAGAATAATAAGAAGAATCTGATCAAAAACAATAGGGCCTTGCACCTACGGTGCAGCCACTTTCAGTGGCCGCACCTCGGTGCTCGGGCCCTATGCTTTGCTAACACAACAACTGAACCCCTCAATCACCTGATATGTTGATATGTTATGCACAGCAATACTAAAATGTACCTACAGTACATGTTTGTATTGTAACTTACTGCCAAAGTATTCTATCCAATTTAACAAGAGGACTGAATACTCGTTTGGTCACAAATTATCCTTTTGATAAAGTTCAGTGCCCGTCTATGGAAAATATGAATATATAATTCTTAATGGATCACATATCATTTGAAAGAGCTATTTCTAATCTTTAAACTGAAAGAAACTTACAATGGACACTTTTCATTAGCTTTTTAGTTATTCTTGCTTATTAGGGCCCGAGCACCGAGGTGCGGCCACTGAAAGTGGCTGCACCGTAGGTGCAAGGCCCTATTGTTTTTGCTCAGATTATAGTATTTTCCTCTTACCGGACATGTTTTGCCCTTTTTCACCAACTTGGCATGCTCTAAAACTCTTGAAATTTTGCAGCCACCTGTGGAATTGATGCCTCTACTGAGAGTTAGACCTCTGGCCTAGGGTGTGGCTCAGGGACTCTATAGCGCCACCTAGCGCGCTGTCTGTTGTGGTTGACACATACATTCATGGAAATGAACCAAATTTGGTGGACATGTGTGTTGTATGAATTTGAACAAGTTTTACATTTAAACTATATAGTGAATCTTAAAAGAATTTGAGTTATGATTATGATTATGATTTTTGCACATCACGTATTTTGAAACACTTCTCCTAGACGGTTTATCGAAATCATGTCATATAAGCACTAAAATGATCTTGAGGGGTTGCCCGAGAGGAATTGCGACCAGATTTTTGAATTTTTGAAGTATATTGAAATGGCGAAGGTTTGAATTATGGCGTTTTATTAAGAAACAGGAAGTTAGTGTTATAGGCAGAAAAAAGGTTATGAATTGGATGTAATTTGGCAACTACATGTGGAATTGCTTCTGCTAGTCAGAGACAGAGCTCTGGCCTAAGGTGTGGCTTTGGGACTCTATAGAGCCACCTAGCAGCACGTTATCTGTTGTGGTTGACACAAACATTCACGAAAATGAACCAAATTTGGTGGACTTGTGTGTTATTCCTATGGCTAGTCAGAGACAGAGCTTTGGCCTAAGGTGTGGCTTCGGGACTCTATAGCGCCACCTAGCAGCGCGTTGTCTGTTGTGGTTGACACAAACATTCACGAAAATGAACCAAATTTGGTGGGCTTGTGCGTTATTACTATCGTTAGTCAGAGACAGAGCTCTGGCCAAGGGTGTGGCTTAGGGACTCTATAGCGCCACCTAGTGCGTTGTCTATTGTGGTTGACTCATATATTCACGAAAATGAACCAAATTTAGTGGGCTTGTGTGTTATTGCTACTACTAGTTAGAGACAGAGATCTGGCCTAGGGTGTGGCTTAGGGACTCCATAGCGCCACCTAGCGCATTGTCTGTTCTGGTTGACACGTACATACACCAAAATTAACCAAATTTGGTGGGCATGTGTGTTATTGCTATTGCTATTCAGAGACAGAGCTCTGGCCGAGGATGTGGCTTAGGGACTTTATAGCGTCACCTAGTGTGTTACCTGTTGTGGTTGACATATACATTCACGAAAATTAATTACATTTGGTGAGCTTGTGTGTTATTACTGCCAGTAGTCAGAAACAGAGCTCTGGCCTAGGGTGTGGCTTAGGGACTATAGCGTCACCTAGCGCATTGTCTGTTGTGGTTGATACATTCACGAAAATGAGCCACATTTGGTGGGCATGTGCGTTATTGCTACCCCTAGTCAGAGATAGCTCTGGCCTAGGGTGTGGCTTAGGGACTCTATAGCGCCACCTAGCCTGTTGTCTGTTGTGGTTGACACATACATTGATGAAAATCAGCCAAATTTGGTGGGCATGTGTGTTGCTCATGCACATGCCAACCAACAAGTACATGTTGCTTTGTTAGATTCCGAAATGTCACGGGTCCGCACCGCAGGTGCTCGGGCCCGCCATCGCCGCTTGCGGCTATATTTTGAAATGTTTCCCAAATTGCCTTTTTGTTTCGGAATTCCCAGGAATCTGGAGCATTGTTGTAGAATTCTACTGGGGTATAGAGGGTTAAAAATACAAGTCAAATGTTCAAAAAACCTTGTTATTTACTTATTGAGTGTAGTTATAGAGGAACCGAGTTATAATTGATAGGCTAGTTATTTACAAATGTAGCAACAGATGAAGACAAAATCAATCTTAATATTGAAAAATGCATTAAAAATGGCAATAATCGAAGAATCGTGGCACCAATAATCGAATCGAATCGACAATCGTTATAATCGCAGAATCGAAGAATCGAAAATCCCATAATCAAAATCGAATTGAATCGTTAGGTACCCATGTTGGAGCACCCCTACTTGAAATTACTTAAAGGGATATTCTGCCATTTTTGCAAATAAGATCATTTTCCACCTCCCCTCGAGCAAAACAGTTGATATTTACCTTTTTACCGTTCATCCAGCCATTCTGTGAGTCTGACATTTAGCTTCAGCCTAGCATAGATCATTGAATTGTATTAGACCATTAGCATCTGACCTTCAAGCATCATGCTTAAAAGTGACTTAGATTTCCGGTAATTTTCCCATTTAAAACTGCCAGGCAACATACTTAGTAGCCAAGGGCTACTGTGCATCGGGCTTCTGTGCATCCTGTCGGGAATTATTTTCCGATAATGACCGGCGTTCTATACATTATTCCTTACTTATTGCACTTTCTAACTTGAGACGAGACATGTTTTAAATGGGAAATTTACCAGAAATCTTAGTCACTTTTAAGCATGATGCTAGCAGGCGAGATGCTAATGGTCTAATCCGATTCAATGATCTATGCTAGGCTGAAGCTAAAAGTTGTATCACCTGACTCACAGAATGGCTGGATGAACGGGAAAAAGGTAAATATCAACTGTTTTGCTCAAGGGGAGGTGGAAAATGAGCCTATTTGCAAAAATGGTGGTATCCCTTTAAGTTTACAGCCTGAAAATCACACTATCTGGGAAGCAATGTTTGGTCATTGATATAGTTAAAAAATATATATTCATAGACAGCCCAAACTTCATAGGGTTGAAGACGAGCATTTTCTCAATATGACTGAACCATTACAAATGTGTGCAGCATGCTCATTGGTTTTCTACAAGATTTGGAAAAAGTACAAAAAGGATACATTAAGGGTAGTATTTAACTTGTTATTGTACACATTTGAAATCAGTCATTAAAGTTGTGCCAATATTTGAGCCCTCCACATATATCTCACACATGCTTTGCGGACAACACTCAGGTTTACCCATCTTTCCCACTTGAGGACTCTAGTGTTTCCCATCGGATTTCTGCATGCCTTAAGGATATTTCAGTCAGGGTGAAGGATCAGCACCTTTTTTTGTTTCCAGCAAAAACTGCTATTCCCTAACAGATTAACATCCAACTTGACTCATCTTCACTGAGCCCTTCACTGATCGGCACATAACTTGAGTATCATAATTGATGACCGACATAACTTCTCTGAGTATGTAGCATAGGCGTAGCCACGGGTGGGCCCGGATGGGCCTGGGCCTGCCCACCTGTCAGTCAGGCCCACCCAACTCTGTGCGTAACAAACGCAAAAACTTTCGTTTTACTAACTCAAAACTATATCGCTGACTGGTGTGGCATTTTCAGACGTGAATGAACAAGAGGAGCATTGTGGCAATATTCTGATGTGGTAGTTACCACTACCTGGCGCCCAATACAACACCTACCCACGGTTATAATAAAAATAGGCTATATATTTTGCTCTACGTCAGATGCACTAAACGCTGCTATTCTCTCTCATGCGCAAACAAAATGTGTGCGTTCCGAACAGCCCAGCTATAGGCTACGTTATTCTGGCTCATAAAGTTGAAAAAATGCATGTAGTTATTTTACAGAAAGAGATAAATAGCTGGGAAGTTATGGTAGGCCAACATGGAGTGAATATACTGTATACACAGGGAGATTCTTTGAGCAGGCGCCACTGGCTGCTAGGACCAAACACGCATCTGCCAGGTCTTCAGCGTCATATTATTTAAAAGTAGACGGACGAAGCCTAGCTATTTGAAGCTAAACAAACAAATAGTCCTATGAGTGCAGTTCATTAACCTGCTAATCAAAGTAAACGCAGCAGGTCTTAATGTCCCTTCGTTACAACTGCGGCTGATCTCTCCGACAAGATCATATTTAGAAAGTACATAAGCTATTGCCTAAATTGTCACTATACGGCCGACTCAAATAAAATCTCTGACCCCGGGAATCAATGCTGTAAAAGACGTGAGAGAGTGCAGCTGACTGACATAATAATCTCACAGGTAAATGGCACGATGTCCACAAACATGCATGTCTAAATCAGTATCAGCAAACGTTTGGGAACTGGGCGTATAAGCGAATTAAATGAAAAAGGAAAACATATTTTATTTGAACATTGATGGCAATACCCAAGATATACTTAAAAGAGAGCATCCCGCACATTGTCCATTACGCATGCAAACTTGTATTCACGGTATTCACGACGTTTCGGTCATAAATTCACCTGAGGAAGGTCTATGACGGAAATGTCGTGAATACTGTGAATAAAAGTTTGCATGCGTAATGGACAGTGTGCGGGATTCTCTCTTCTCTCTTAAGTAGGCTATAACTGGTTAAAACCTATTCCAACGCACCTGTCCCCACAAAAGAGGTGTGCAAAAGCGCTTGTAAACTAATAGCCTACCCAAGATATAGCCTAGCTACAGACCCAGAGAAGGCTTGGTAGACGTTTCGGATAGGTTGCAGCATCTTATAGCTGATTAATAACAATCGCCTATTTCTCAGTTGTGCGTTAAAAGCGGTAGCACGGAATAGGCCCATATAAACGATAATCGTTATAGGCTATAATGACAACCACTGTCCCTCAGCTATTGAAAACACTTTGCCAGTGCTGTGAGAAGTGGTAACGTTGCTTGCGATGTTATGTAGCCTAATGACGCATATGTTCATCATTTAACTTGGAATCCATTTCTAAAATAATTTGTCAAATTTGAATATTCATATTTTGGGTTCAGGCCCACCTGAATTTTTCTAGGCCCACCCATTTTATGATTTCTGCCTACGCCCATGGTATGTAGCCTCATTTGCAAAATCATGTTAGTTTATCCTTTACAGCACTAGGAAGATCACACCCTATCTGACACAAGATTCCATACAGCTTGTGCAGGCCATGGTTATCTCAAAGCTGGCCTATTATTATTCACTATAAGCTGGCCTACTGTAATTCACTATTAGCTAGCCTACCTGCTTGTGTATTAATATTGTTACAATTGATTCAGAATGCAGCAGCATGCCTTGTCTTCAATCATCCAAAGGGGATAGATACATGTAACTCTTCTCCTCCTATTTTGATATATCTTGATATAAAGTCTAACATAAGACATCGCAGATATGGGTAGCTCAGACTGTCCTGAAAAAGGACAGAATACACTATATTGCCAAAAGTATTTGCTCATCTGCCTTGTAAAGATCATTCACACCAAATTCTGTCATCCGTCTTCATGGACCTTGTTTTGTGTACTGGTGCACACTCATGTTGGAACAGGAACGGGCCATCCTCAAACTGGGCTCTAATCTAATCTAATCTAAAGGAACTCTGAATGCTTCAGCATTAACCAAGAGATTTTGGACATTTCCAGGCAGTGTCCTCATCCGACATCAGTGTGTGACCCCACAAATGCGCTTCTTCCAATAAACACATTCCTAAACCTTCCCAGAAGAGTTGAAGCTGTTATAGATGCAAAGGGTGAACCGACATCATATTGAACCCTATGGATTACGAATGGGATGTGACTGAAGTTCATATGTGAGTCAAGGTAGGTGAGCAAATACATTTGCCAATATAGTGTAGTATGAGATGACCATTACAATAACCAAGATAACTAGCAATCTTAGATTAACCATAGTTGAGCAAGGTGAACACTTCTGCATAAGCTCATGGAGTGCTGAGTATGCACTGACCATTTCTGAATCTAAACATTAAAGGTGCGTGGAAGAGAAAAAAGAAGAAAAAAACAGTCTCTGTGGACACCCAGACTCCAAAAACAGCCATAAAAACATAACAAACTGTTCCAACCTATCATTGTCAAGATGCGCGTTTTGTAAAAGTCGTCAATAAGTACACCTTTTAACATGGCTGAATTGAATAGAATTCATATTGTTCTGTATAGTATTCTTGCTTGTATGTATTGTAATTTTTAATTGTCATGTCATTACCAGTGGTTAAGGGCAGGTCTGTACACTGCGAGCAGGTCGTCGCAAAAACGACTAAAAATATATTAGTGCGAGTACAAAAAATTAAATACTCGCACACGTGCGAGTACTGATTTCAACCCTTTCATTCGCATTTTGCTCCTAAAATGAATCCACACCAAGTGGATCAAACTTGTATAGTACAATTTTCACGCATCTGTATACATATTTCAGAGTTGACAACTCTTACGTACCTGGCTGGACACTCACGCTTTCAGCATCAACCTCGCGCTCTCACACACACGCAAGAAATGTCACTCCAAATCCATTCTTCTTTTTCTTCAATCTGTTCGTTATTAGTTGGTGACTATGTAGCAATTACCGGTGAAACGGTAAACCATGATAAAAAACTGTTGACTATAACAATTACCGTGTTCATTTCAAATATTATTATTATCACGGTTGATGGGCCTCAACGCAGTGTGGAAACCGTGCGTTAATTCCTCCCAGCTTCACCCGAGCCTGCATTTGACATAGGCCTGGTAGACTTCTATGAAACAAAAATGGTATCCTACTGATTCTGTTGTCTAAATGATGTATTTAACCACGATTCGGTATAGGCTACATCTGCTTTTAAGGCGGAACATTTTCATCACAAATGTGCGCTGTATCATATAGCCACTCTGCGTCTTTTTATGGCTACGTTCACATTAAATCCATTCCACTAACGTTATCAGGAGAATACCGTAACGTTTTATTTTGAGCACTGGTTGTCACTCATTGGATATAACAGATATAGGCTACCAAACTCCAAGACAAGTCATGGCAGAGTAAGTTAAGCACCCAGCCAATTAAACATGACCAAGGAAAAAGTGAACGGACAACTCACAATGCCATGCCACGGTAGGCTACCTAAATCATAGAAGTTAACATTGCTGGACACTCATCTTTTCTATTACACCGGAAATATTTGTCTTTACCATTGTTAGTTTTTTGAACATTCATGTTATTTAATGAAAACATGTATCCTTGAACTATGCGTGACTATTTTCCTAAAGAATGAAACCTAATTATGTTCACGTAGGCTACGGTACTTCTTAAAGTGGCAGGCACTCAATTAGACCTACACACCACCCCTGTAATATCATTAAAGACAAGTGTAATCAATATGAAGTATTCAAATTACTTAGAATTTTAAGCTATAAGTAATTATGCAGATCCTGTAATGCTATGAATTGTTAACAAAATGTATACAAATTCTGAATTCAAAATATGAAATAGAAACCAGACAAGCCATTTTCTGTGTGTATGGAGGGTTTGAGCAGAGACTAGGATTGCCACTGCTGTGAATGATCTGAATCCTGCTTAAAGGAATATGCCACCCAAAAATTAAATTAAGCTAGTCTCGGTCACCCCCAGAGTTAGAACAGTGAAAAAAACCCGGTTAAAATCCGTCCGGGCATTCTCCAGCTTTGGGAGCAGCGATTTTAGCTTTCGCTTCGCACAGTTGCTGTGATGAAAGGTGTCAGTTAGCACGTCCTCCAAAAAAAGTGACCGAGACGTCTACATTTTTTTCTAAATATATCTTGGGAGCCGTGTGTTCAAAACAAGTACAAATCATAATGCAAAATCGAACGAGACTATTACCTGGGCAGATCTTTACTTGGAACTATATTCAGCCTCATCGCTGGCGAAGCACCACTAGATAGGCGCAAAGTTCTCACGCAGCACTACTTGAATCCCGTGAAGTTCCAGTCGAATCTAGAAGTTGGGAGGTTGGGGTTACAAGTGCTACGTGGCGTATTCCTTTAAGGCAATAAGGTTTTCAATTAAATTTCATAGTGCTCCTAAATTCTTTTCTGTGCTCCTAAATTTTTTCATTTAGGAGCACCTATGCTCCTAGTGAAAAAGCTAAGCGTACAGCCCTGGCTAAGGGGTTAACATGGTCACAGTGATTGACAGTCCTTTAAATGCATGTCACGGTTTGAGGGAGGGGGTGAACTGTGAGGTGTCCGGGGTTACGAGTTCACCTGGAGAAAGAAGCCGGCAATGAGCGGTGGCGTTTGGAAGATTCCCTCTTGGATGTATGCGTGGTCTTTCTCGTGGGATTTATTCATAATAGGAATTACCTACCTGACTCTTTGGATTACAGCAAGTACGGAATCTTATCTTTTAATGCATAAACTGGTGAGGTTGCGCTTTCCTATTGACTTTAATGGAGGCGGCTTCTCGCCGGGCTAAAAGCGTTTTCGTTTGGGACTAATTAAATGATCGGACTGTGTTTACATGCACTTTGACTTTGGGACTAATGGGGCATTGGGTTTAACTATAAAGTTCAGGAGGTTTAAACCTTACAGTTTTTTTCAATCGCTAACAAGCGTTTGTCCATTCATTTGACACATTTTCAAAACTCTAAACACAGACTCAGACCTACAAAACACAATTGGCCAAATGGATCATTTTCTTCTCAAAAACACATTCCATGTTGTTACACCACATTTTGTTACATATACACTAACTCGTCATTTCTCTGCACACACTAACTTTACCAAAACACTGGAAATCTGACTCAAAATGAAATCATTCTGTCAAAGAATAAAACTTGTTTTCACTTCACAAGATACATGCAGTCAATCAGAGTACACTAGGTTTCAAAATACTGGCTACTGTTGACAGTACAAAAACTGCGTAGACTTTTATGTTTCAGTTTTACAGGTATTTGCATGCAAAACATGCAATCCAGCATTTCTACGCTACATTTCTTGGTTGGGAACTGTATGTCCAGATAATATTCACATTCAAATGCATTCCAGTAAAAAGCAAATCTTTTTCTTTTTTTTACTGTTCACTAGGCCTACAGGAGGTGCATTATAAATACTGTTTACAGTAGACTATGATAGAACAGAAAAAGGTTTACAGCATTGCAGTGAACAAAATATCCATGAAACACAAGAGCATTCTGAACAAAAAACAACAGCAAAAAGCCCAGATAAAAAGGAGGTGAACAAAAAAAAATATATACAGTATATATACCGCAGTCTCTTTCTGATCCGCCTGCGACTTAAAATAGCGTTGTAACGTAATCATCCTACTAGTTTTAAGGTTGGTTTGTTACGGTTTAGGAGCGTTTCAATTGCACAGGAGAGAGGGGGAGGGAGTAGTGAGCTATAGTTCTCTGTTTCGTTTGAATTAGTAAATCAGGTTTCCATGGCCAAGTATACTTGCGTACACAAAGAATAGTAGGTCTCTGCATTTGTCCAATCTCTGCATGTATCCCATCCGTGAAATAACACACACAGCACACAGTGAACATACAGTGAGGTGAAGCACACACTAACCTGTAGCAGTGAGCTGCCTTGCACTCGGGGAGCAGTGGGAGGTTATCGTTATGGTGAATTTTGATTTAGTTTACATGTCTTCACTTCAGGGACCCATTATAAGGAAATAACGCCTAATATGAGTGTAAGTGTGTTAGTAAATCTGCCCTTTAATGCACTAATACTGTAAGTCTCCCATCTTACACAGTATTAGTTCACCACTTTTCTGCCATTGATTTTGCAGGTGTCTATAGGAAAGATGTATGAGGCCCAAAAGACAGTAGTTGAAACTGGTTCCATGAAGACGCTATGATGGGCTTTGTCTTTGTGTGGCCCGAGACTCATCCCACCTTTGCAGACTTCCACCATCCACCTACGATTGCACCAGAGTTGAAAGATGGCCCTCTGCAATATTTAACTAATTGAAGTTATTTAAGTGTCTTTTATTACTCTAGTGCATGAAACAGCTCTAAGAGCTTTGATGTCTATATTCATTAAATTCTGTTGCTATTATTTTGTTTGCATTTGTTCAGTTTTCTGGTAAGATCATGTAGAATGTGTTATTAAATGTTGGAGACTGTTGTAGTCAACACTAAATTTACCATGGAATGGAAACCACCAATGAAACCCTTATTTTTTCAGTCTATTATTTTTCTCTTTTCTGTATAGTGACCAATTAAGTAGGGATGGGCGAAGATAGGCTTTGTGCTGAATTGTTCCGAAGATTTGAAATAATTTCAACACCTCAGAGCTGTTTAGGGTGAAACAAATCTGTCAAATGACTCGTGTCGGAGCTGAAGTCTTTGAAATCTGTGGCTCGCTGTGTCACCTATGTTCATAGACTTGGTCAAAAGCAAAGCCGTGATGATGCCCTTGGTCAATTACTGGATGGGAGACCACACAAAGTGACCATAAAGTGAATCTTATTGCTTCCGCAAGTGTTCTCTAAATAACTTTCTCCTCGTAAAAACTCTCGATGTCGCAATGTGTTTGCTTTTTGACCATTCTGAGAGTTTAGTTGAAACTGTAATGATGAAGTAAGAAAACATATTAACAGATATGATCTGGAACAGTACCTTACAAATCAAACAGGGATCGAACCTAGTCAGGGAGCCAAAGTCTCAAAAATCATGCTTTTTATTTGTGTTTTTCCTGTTAACTTACACCCTAAGAACCAATAATCAGAGGGTCTGCTCTGCCGGAAATATCGTGAAAAAAAATTGTGGCCATTTTAGTGTATGCACCCTGTATTTTTTATAAAAAAATATGAAAAATGCTTTTTTTCCCTCAGATTCTCCGTGGGCTGGGTAGGCTGTAAGTAAATGCTTTCCAAATGCACAGAACACATGTGCTGACAACATCCACTGAAAAAAATAACCCTTAAAACACATTTCTACATGATTTTGGCTCAATTTGATGCAAAAAAAAAATGCCGTTTTTTTCACCATTTTTCCAATACATTCATCTCTACTTCATTGGCAATCAACTATTTCCCAAAGTTATGACACCAGTCAATATGCCATTCTTTTCCCCAAACAGTATACTCATTCCAGAGACAAAAATTATAAAAATCCAAGCAAAATCAATGGATCTGTGATGATTTTAGTACTAGTTGACAATCAACAGGCTCAGAACTTCAATAGAATTTTAGGCTACTCTCAACATTCCGAAAGACATACTGGATATTTAACATGGTTGTTATGTCCACAATATTAAACCTCATGGCCTAGGCATCTTTTTCATTTCAACATAACCCTGTGCTCCAAATGGAAATACCACAAAAGAATATAATACAGCAAAATGACTTTCCTTAAGGAGGGGTCTTATCTCTGTTCAATTTCGAGTTGCTGTTGCGACACAAAAAGAAGCTTCTCCCAGAAAAGACTGGAGTGCCAGTGACCCCCATCTACATACAGTATTTGACAATGCAGTGAGCACCACTAGTGACTGTGCACATGGAGAAGACATGAAGAGAGGTCTTTAGTAAGTCCATAAACCTCTAGAGGTCCTGAAGGCTTGGCCCAAGTAGAACCACCAGCAAGGTTGTTCCCAGAACCACAGAGACTCCATCTACAGGCAGGGATGAACAAAAACCTAAGGTTTCCTCCCCCTGCATTTGGTCTGAGTATATATGTACTCTGTGCAGAGGAACCCAGTATGTGTCTTGACCAAATCTCCTGACCTGAATAACCTCTCCTGTGTCCAAACTAAAGTCAAATGGGCAAGATAAAAACAAGGGGATGAACTGGTGTCTTGGTATTTTAACTACCTTCTCACCATCAAGAAATGACACAAGGCTTTCTGAAATAAAAGATGAAAATTGGTCCTGTGCTTGAGTTAATACATGGGTGCAGTTACTAGGGTATTGATGTGGTTTTGCTGCTTTTTCTTAATACTTAATTAACCTCAGAGCTGCAAAAATAATTGGGAAATAATTGGGAAATAACGGTACACACAATGCTAGAATCATACACAGCAGAGTGTCCCTCTCCCCTTAGGCAGCTGTACATTGTAAGGGACCGGTACAGATTCACCATCACCACCGTGATGCCATTCAGGCTGTACACGATTGAACTTCCGGACTTTATGTGTTAACTCATAATCATCCGCTTAGACTGTGGCATCAGAAGCATTGGACATTCCATACTCCCATACAGTTGTGCTCATACTGTACGTTTATGAACCCATGCTTAAGCTGACTAAAAAGAGGAATAAATCATCTTTTGGAAATTGATTTTAATGCCTTAAATTCTTCTGGATAGGGCCATTTCTAGACTTTTCCCCCGAAATCACACTGTTCCTACTCTAGAGGCAGCTGCTCCCACCCAGTTTGGCCTATACCATCAAATGCATGACCTCTTTGAAAAGCTGAGACCCTGTAGTTTCTTACGCAATAATCAGAATAATTGTGTGATGTACTGGAGGCGAGAGGTTATAGAGGCTAGGTTTTTTCATGCAGGTGGATAACAAGTATCTCTGAAATGACCACATATCAGCTCTCTAGGTCACTTGGTCACTTTAGAAACACAACTGAGCTCTAGCACCAGGTCTTATGAAGCTGGGTGCAAAAGTAGATCAATATAGCATGAAATATGAGCACTATAGACCATTATTTGCTAAGGTATGCTTATGCATTTTAAAATTCCCTATGGAAACTCCCCATAGGACTTTTGGCTATCCAAAACTGACAATCAAATGCTTACTGGACATGAACCTCTTTGTGTAGAAGCATAATCTTGGTTTCAAATTAAATGTAACACTCTGAGGTTTCTTGTAGAGTATTTGGATTGTATGTCAGGTGTTCTGATACCGTGGATAGTACACTGTTCCAGAAAAGGTTTAGAAAATTAGGAAAAATCCAACCTTTAAGGACACCAATTGTGTTTGTGAATGAATAATGTATCGTAAATAAATAAATGTTCCTCACCCGTTTTTCCCTCTACATGAGCCATTTTTTGACTGATGCGACTTTATACTCCGGAGCGAAAATTACATCCCTAATTAACACCCTATGTTAAATTCCCAGGCAGATTTTTATTTGTAAAGGCCAGTTATGTCATGGATTCAGGATACTATGCATCCTGATATAGTTCCCTTGGCCTGTGGAATTAAAAAAGCCCCAGGGGTTAAATTGGGATTGGTTATGTGGGGGGGCTCTGCCCCGTACCCGCCTCCGGCCTGCCCAAATATACTTTCTGTAAAATACCCTCTAATTTGATAACCATACCATATTGCCCCCCCATAACATATTGTTATTGTTTTGAAGAAAATAATGTGGGGGTCTGGGGGTCCTCCCCCAGATTTGTTTTACTATCATACATGTTATTTGCTACATTCTGGTGCATTTTAATAGGTTGTTAGCTGACTTTACAGAGGTAGGTTGAGCCATAACATTTTAAATCTTGTCACAATGTTAAGGTGAAAAATCAGCATGTGGAGAAATGTTCAATGTGTTGGTGTAAATATTGATCCATCCACACAAAGACACACACACATAATTACTAGTAGCTAAAAATGTTTAGTCATTTGTGTACTGATTTCAAGACTATTACACTTAGTCATATCTATAATGTGGAGGTCTAATTGATTGCACATTAGTGGTGTGTGCAATTGAGTGCCTGTCGCTTTAAGAAATACGTGAGGGTGATTAGCCTTCAGTCTCATTGTTTTACGCGAGTGAAACAAAGTTGCACAGTGCATGACAAGGATATTTGGATGCAATTCTTTATGCTTTCTGTGTCATTAGATAAAATACATGTTCAAAACACTAACAAGTCGAAGAAAATCGTTCTGGGATCATATAAGAGATGAGTGTTTTGCAGTGTTCCTTTATGATTTTAGTGAGCACTATGACTTTAGTTAGCAAGCTCTTTCCAGGTACAAGTTGCGTAGAACACAGTGGGCAGCACAGATGGCTCCCACATCTTTCATTTACCCTAAACGTGCCGGCACCACTAGCCTCAACTACTCGCTGAGGAGCAATGTATCAAATCAGTCGCGTGCGTAGTAGAAGTGTTCTAGAATCTCTGATCGCGAATGCCCTACTGAGCTTTGAGAGGTCGTCTTGCTATCAGGAAAACTAGACGGTCTGTTGTCAATTGTTAAAAATAGATTGTTTAATCAGAACTGAAAAGCGCGAAAAAGGTTCGTTGCTTATGAGGTGTGATCATGTGTCATATAGCCCAATACCGCATGAGCTTATGTGCCGGGGCTCAGCCCCGGAGAGCCCCGGCCCAATTTAATCACTGAAAAGCCCCATATTGTCACTGTATCCTTCTCTAGGGTGGTCCTTATTTTTTAAGTCTCCAATTGTCATGCTCTTAACCAGAGGCGAAGGCAGAGGTGCAAGATGCAAGAGTGCAGTCTTTGTCCTTCTTTGTACTTGATTTAAAGTTTATGATGTATGGTTTGATGATGACTTCTCAAATAAGACATGGTCTGGCAACCACACGTTCATTTTCTCGTATTTGAAAAAATGCCCAGATCCGTTCATTGGGCGCCACGGATGTCTATCAAATGTGTCTGTGCAGCATGGGAACACCCAGGCTAGGTATGTCTCATGCCACCCTTGAATTAATCAGTGCTCCACTAGGGCCACCCCTGTTAAAAAAAGTCTAGAATCGCCACTGCTCTTAACCCTTCAAATTGTTCCTTTATATGAGGAAATATAGCATGCCAATTTGTATGGTAGTAACATAATAACTGGTAGATCATTAGCTTTAAACTTTTGAGACTTGGATGATCGTCATAAAAACAGATAACAGAAGCTGCGAAGCACCCATAGTGTTTGTACCTTTTCCTATTATCATTCTTCTCCTCTGGAAGTCTATGGCAGCCCATAGATCCATACAGTAAAAAGTTGTGAAATTTGGCACACTTATTCTACTCACAACTCTAAGCACTTTCACCAATTTACAGACTCCAGATCCCAAAACTCTAGCGCCACCAACAGGTCAAAATTCATCAATTTTTCAACAACATTAATGCAAATATCTCTACCATGCTTGAACCGATCAAGCTCAAACTTGCTCTGTGTATTAAGGCAAGAGTCAAGGCCCCACCCACCAGACTTTTCCATTAACGCTGTAGCGCCACAACAGACCAAGGTCAAAACTTTCAAAAGGATTCACAGGTCACAAATATCATCCGATCCTCACCAAAATTTGCACACACCATCTTCAGACCATGCCTTCTTACTGCATTGCTTTCTGGAAGAATTGACAAAATAATTTGCGCGTAACAGCCAATCAAAATTGGCGGCGAAGCCGCCACACAGACATTAAACCTATATCTCTATGGAAGCCTTAGAACCATACAGTAAAAAGTTCTGTTTAACACACATATTTCTCTATGGCCAATGACCACTTTCCCCAATTTACAGACTCCAGACCCCAAAACTCTAGCGCCACCAACAGGTCAAAATTCATCAAATTTCCATAACATTAAGGCAAATATCTCTGCTATGCTTGAACCTATCAAGCTCAAACTTGCTCAGTGTATTAAGGCAAAAGTCAAGGCCCCACCCACCAATTAACAAGACTTTCCGTGATTGCTGTAGCGCCACCAACAGACCAAGGTCAAAACTTCCAAAAAGTTTCACAGGTCTCAAATTTCATCCGATTCTCACCAAAATTTGCACACACCATCTTCAGACCATGCCTTCTTACTGCATTGCTTTGTGGAACAATTGACGGAAGTGCTCGCCTCTAACAGCCAATCCAAATTGGCGGCGAAGCTGCCACACAGGAAGTGAACCTACATCTCAGCAAGGCTTTCACGTATCAAGACCAAACTTAGAACATGGGCTCAGAACCCAATTAGAGAAGCCTCAATAACTTTGGTGCCCTTTGACAACTGTGGGGGCGCTATAGTAACAGGAAGTAGGCTCATATCTCAGCAACGGTTTCAAGCATCAAAACCAAACTTGGTATATGGACTTGGGACCCCACCCTGAGGACGCACAATACATTTGGTGTACTCTGACCACTAGGGGCGCTATAATTAGCAAAACTTTCTCGGATCGACACCAACTTGGTACGTGGACTTGTGAGCACATCCTGAGGACCTAAACTAAATTTGGTGACGTTTGAACACTAGGGGCGCTATAATTAGCAAAACTTTCTCGTATCAACACCAAACTTGGTACGTGGACTTGTGAGCACATCCTGAGGACCTACGCTAAATTTGGTGACATTTGAACACTAGGGGCGCTATAATTAGCAAAACTTTCTCGTATCAACACCAAACTTGGTTCGTGGACTTGTGAGCACATCCTGAGGACCCACGCTAAATTTGGTGACAAATCCAAAACTGCAAAAACAGCTTCGAACCTGCCTGCTTGGCCCCTCATTGCTGCTTGCAGCTATATTTTGAATTGGTATTGCAACTGGCTAGTGAAATTCCAAAAAAATCTCCATAAAAGCATCTAATGCACCATATATTCCTAAATATGTATTATACAATATATATGATACATATTTTAGATACTCAGTTTACTCATTGTAGAAACTAAATCCAAATTAATCCATCCATGACCCAGTTTGTAGATGTCCTATAGTGGAATCAATAGCCTAGAAATCTAGACGCCCCTAGCGGCAGCAAATCTAATTTGGCTGCCAGGGCAGTCTAGTAACTCTCTGTAGAGCTTGGGAGCTGGGCTTTGGCAGAAATCACCGGACCAATCACATTGTTTATAGAGTCAGTGGGCGGGCTTAACACAATGATGACTGGCATGCGACCAGAAGTTGTGACCGTACTACTTGAAAACAAGAAGATGATTTGTTTAGCGCTATTCTATTGCATGGAGAGGGAATTTGAAAGTTTATCCCACCCCTCCGATTGAGCCCTGCCTATAAGGGAGTTCCCAGACCCTACATCTTGATGTGGGTCTGGCTGGTCAGGCTAGAATCAATACATATTTCTATTGATGATCACCTTATTGTTCGGGTTTAGAGCAATTTTTTTGGTCTTCATCAAAACATTCAAACAATTGTATTCACAGAACCCCAAATATGTGCCCAAATATGTGTGGGCACAGCCATGGTCTACTAGCCTGGAGACCAGACTCTCTTCTTCGCAGAGAGCCATGGTCTACTAGCCTGGAGACCAGACTCTCTTCTTCGCAGAGAGTCTGGCCTAGATCTATTGGCAAACGTTTAGTTCCTGGTTTGTGGATGCTTGTCTTAAGTTTGAATTCATTGGAGTTCAATCACTAACGTATGGTAGTGACGAATGATAACCACAGGGGACACAACGATAACGATAGGCTTGAAACGTATATGTAATCGCTCTTGGGAACGCCCTCTGTTCGCTGATTGAGCGGAGATGCACTTGCCAGCATAAACAAAGCTGAATCAAGCTATTCCAGACGGAGTATGAAGAGAAATGAAATTGAGCGGAAGTACGAAGACAGGTGGAGCCAGGCTAGTGGCCTACTGGTTAGGGCTAGACTGGTTAACTGCAGGGTTGCTGGTCCGATCCTCGGCGAGTAGGAAAAATGTGGGCGGGGGGAGTGGTTGAGTATGCCCACATCCACGGCTGAAGTGCCCTTGAGCAAAGCACCTAACCCTTCACTGCTCCCAGAGCAGGCCGCTCACTGTTCCGGGTTAGTGTGTGCGTCACATCACTGTGTGCTGTGTATGTTTCACTAATTCATGGATTGGGATAAATGCAGAGACTGAATTTCTAACGTCCCTCAAATCAAAGAGTATAATTCAACTGCATGAGGAAAAGGACCCTTCACCATTCCCTGCTCAGCTTTGCTTGCAGCTATGTTGTGTACCAAGAGCAAAAGTCATGGCAAAAAGAACAAGTGAAGCTTATTTGATTGGTTCCACCATACCAGAATTAGTTGGATCAAAACCGCCATATATTAGAATGGTACTTAGATTATTTCTTCACCATCATCTGAATCTCCAAGAGACTATCACCTCAGTCTTCTTCTGCTACAATCAGAAATAGGGGACTGTTGAAAACGTCAGACTTTTTTTGAGATTGTTGTCATGTTAGTGCTGCTCTGATTTCAATAAAATGTAGTTCATTTGCAGCTTCTTTTAATATTACTTGCATATCACAATAATACCGCATAGCTAACATAGACAATCTTCCACATGTACGTCTATATGTACTTTTGTCAACATTTTTGCACATTTCTAATTTATAAGTTAAAAGAAAAACTTTAAGGAGGTAAAGCCACTAACATTTTGCCAAAAAAAAGTTGGACTATAAGGACCACCCTACCCTTCATCATACCTAGAGATTGGCATGGGGTACTTTCCATAAGATCATCTCTCAATGCAAATCAAACCAGCAATTAGGCTAACTGAATTATTTTTCTTGTGTGACACATTCCCATTGGGAGCACAGGGTTATGTTGAAATGAAATAGATGCCTAGATGCCATGATGTTTAATAATGTGGACATAACAACCATGTTAAATATCCAGTATGTCTTTCGGAATGTTGAGAGTAGCCTAAAATTCTATTGAAATTCTGAGCCTGTTGATTGTCAACAAGTACTAAAATCATCACAGATCCATTGATTTTGCTTGGATTTTTATAATTTTTGTCTCTGGAATGAGTATTGTTTGGGGAAAAGAATGGCATATTGACTGGTGTCATAACTTTGGGAAATAGTTGATTGCCAATGAAGTAGAGATGAATGTATTGGAAAAATGGTGAAAAAACGCCTATCTTGCATTAAATTGAGCCAAAATCATGTAGAAATGTGTTTTAAGGGTTATTTTTCAGTGGATGTTGTCAGCACATGTGTTCTGTGCATTTGGAAAGCATTTATTGACAGCCTACCCAGCCCACTGAGAATCTGAGGGAAAAAAAGCATTTTTCATATTTTTTGATAAAAAAATACAGGGTGCATACACTAAAATGGCCACAATTTTGTTCGCGATATTTCCGGCAGAGCAGACCCTCTGATTATTGGTTCTTAGGGTTTAAGTTAACAAGAAAAACACAAATAAAAAGTATGACAGACCATGTCAGGTTCAACCCATTTTGTTGAGCTTTTGAGATTTTGGCTCCCTGACTAACCACATTTAAGCAGGCCTGGGCAACCATGCAAAAACACCCTCACTAACCACTACACCATTATGGTTATTACAAAAAAAAAAAAACAGTCTTTCAAACGTATTACTATAAACTTGAATCCTGACGTGCAGAAAGAATGAAGAATGACCGGCGAACCACTGTACTTGTGTTCCCAATTACTATGCAAATCACATTTTTCTTTGATTTTCCTAAATATTGATGCAAAAGCCAGTCAGTCTAATTTTTAAGTCATCAACCGTTAAAGAATAATTGACATTTTATTGAACAAACCTCCCAATAATAGCAGTATAAGAGATCAAAATGCACTGTTCCAAATTATTATGCACAACAGAGTTATTATGGAGGTAGATTTATTATTCAATCATAAAAAAGTGTACTTCAATCAAAAAATATATCTTCAATAAAAAAAAAACATTCACTTCCGTCAAAGAGAACACATTCAATCAAAGGGGAAAAAAAGTATTTGAATGCAAACAAAAAAAAAATTGAGACTCAAATGCCTTTGAACACCTTTTTTCTTTGTTAGTAAATGTTTTTTTGTGATAGAAGTGAACGTTTTTATGTTTAAAGCAGCTTTTTTGATTGAAGTAATGTTTTTTGTGTTTGGGCCATAATATGGATAGGACATTTGTGTCTTTATTATTCAAAAGAAAAAAACAAATCAATCAAAACCCCAACTTCAATAGAACTTAAAAAAAACTATTTCAGTCGTTGAAAAAAGTTTTGACTGTAAAAACTATTAGAGACCCAAAGAATTGCATTTGAACCCTTTTTTCTTTGATTGAAAATGTTTTCTTTTTGGAGAAAAGGTGCTTTCCCATTGGCAGACATATTTGACTGACAAGGGTCTAAACCAATCACGTCTTTCTGACCAACAAGACCTGGCAAAGAATTTATGATTGCCGGTGTTCCAGTTTAACTGGTGTGTATGTTAACTGTCATAAAATCAGTGAATATTCAACAAGGCCCTGCCTACTTCTTAAACGCGTTCTGCTCTGCTCCGCCCCTTAGAGTTTGCATTTTCACAAAATGCTTGCAAGTGAGAGAAAATAATGGATAGCCTATCGCTGAAAGCATCACCAATGTATGTCTAATACATGTTCATCTAAGCATTAATCACACAAATACGACACATGCTGTGTGAATAGCAAAAAATGAAATTAAACAATGTAGCCTAGCTAGCGATGGCTGGATTCGGACCTCGGATGTCGTGGACGAAAACATCACACCACGCTAGCTGTTTATACCCCTACACCACAAGCTGCTGAAAGGGTGGTGTGATTTTAATAAATTTATTGGGCTTTTAGTTAAGTTAACACAGGTTAACATATGTGAGAAATATACACCTATGTTAACTGGTGATATCACAATTTAACATGGGCATGCAAGTCTCGAAACAGTAGCCTAAAGTAGGTTCATCTTTGCTTCAACTCGTAGCCTACTATCAAACAGGCATGATCCCTACCACTTTATTCCGTTTTTGGGGTAAAATGAACAAGTGAGGCAAAAATGTGATAATTTCTCATTGTTAAATTGTGGGTCATCTCACAGAATGTCACATGCTTATCTAAGCGAACAGATTTTAAAAAGGCTACTGCTCGTAGCCTATAGCCTGTTGCAAAACATTCTTCAGAGGCTATTGCTATAATGTAGAATGTAGTAGCCTAAATCATGATCGGCTGACAAACATTGTCACAACATAACATAGCTACATTCATTTATTGGGAAGACCATAGGTTATTTGAGACAAACCCTAATGAGGCTTTAGAAGAGTTGTGGCGCAACTTGAGTAAGGGTGTGCAGTTGCAATTCATTTCGACGTTTTAATGAGCAGTTCGAGGCCCACAGTGATCTTCATATTTTAGTGCATTAGATGCGTGTTTCTGTCCCTCAAGATGAACAACGTCTGAGGTCATGGCCGTCTGTTGTTACTGTATGACATAAATCTGTATTATTTAAAGGTAAACTAACGTTTTTCAGTCAATCAATTCATTCCATACTGTTATATATGATTAAATGAGTCATTACCGGTCGAACTGTGTTTTTTTCGGCTGCCCCAGTGGTCTGTAGCGGTAGAACCACGCTTGCAACTTCAGGAGACCTCGGGCACGCACCCATGCTCTACTCCAGGAAGTGTCATGTAAAGTCTCATGAAAAGGCACGGCAGACTGACCGATTGAGGAGTTTTGTAAAAAATACACGCTAAAGCTGTAGGGAAAGCTCTGAAGAGAAATATGGAAGCATGAAACGAGCGAAAACAAAAAGTGAAAGCGAAACTGGTGATGAAATCACCAATAGTATACCTTTAAGGCTTGCATTCCTGTGTTTGCTCATGTCATGAGCCATCACACTTAACATGGACGTCATGATTACAGTATAATAAGCTATGCTAGCTCACTGTCATTCAATGTTTACCGTAGTGCAGTGGTAAAGATGCAGTTGATAGAACATTTTGCCCACGCGAGACTCATGTTCGAAACCCAACAAAACCTTGTTGTTTCACTTGAGCAATTCCTTTTTCTAGAGCATCTTGTGTGGATAATGCTTAAGCACCTGCATGAATCGGTGATGTCCACATGTTTTTGGCAAGATCTTTATTCCCAATTATCTCGCTCACTTCGCTTCCTGAAAATGTGAATCTCCAGCACTCGAGGGGCCGAGGCAGAGCAGAGCGCTGTTAGCAAGTAGGGAGGGACTTGTTGAATATTCACTAATTTTATGCAAATATCACAATCTGATCTGATCACCAGATACCATGGTACACCGGCAAGCCAGGGACTAGGCTAAAGAGAGCTGTGGTAGAGTTGTTGGTAAGTACATGGAGCAGTATTCAAATGATTGTTATCTTGTAATAACTAAGCATATTCTGTTAGACATTTAGATTACATAAAGTTTGCTAACAATAGTCAGCATTGACTAGCGTTAATGTTCGCTGTTGCTTCATTATTCACGTCGCAGGTTGGCCACTTGCATTTCAATGCGAGTTATGCAAGGAGCTTCCATCCACACAGGGGACACAGCCATGGAGCACCGAACGCATGCCTGAATTCGCGCCCACTTCGCTGCTTTTGCGGCAGCACAAATCAGCCAGATGTGAGGTGACCTCTCAAGGAGAGACATCTGCCTTGAAAACCATGCTTAGGTAGATTAGGAAAGTAACATAACAGAAAACATATAGTGATGTGTCCACTGCTGTTGTCCCGCTAACAACTTTTGAATTAAGTGTGCCAGTTTGAATGAAAGAGAAGGAATGTGCGTAACTGTTGAAGAGTGTGTGTGATTAGGCCGGGGAGAGCCGGGTCAATTGAAACACAGCGATTTCTTCGAAAACCATGCACATCTGAAATGTCATATGTAGTCAGTTTGTTCAACACACAAGACTTGGCAACCACGGGAAATCTCGTGCCATGACGTCATCGAATTCCAACGTTATCCCCGCAAACCTGTTTTTGACACCGGCAAGTAAAATCTTATGTGCGGTAATTTTTTTGTGATCACAACTCGTGTTTATTGTTTCATGCAATGATCACATGACCATACGAGAGATGAATCATTACTTAAAGGAGTCCTAGAATTCAAAACCACATTCACCTTGTTCCTGTTGATTTTAGGCTGCGAGCAGTGTCCAAAGGACAAAACCAAAGACTTTACCGCGTCCCCCGCCTGCTTTCGTATGCAAATTGGGAAATAGAAACAGCCGTGTTGAAATGCTCCAATCTGAACAGAGCTCAGATAACACGTAATAGGCGCCCATCCCCCTTTAGATACACCCCCTCTCATTTGCATACCTTCGATTAATAATTCTTGTTAAACTGCTCTTACGATGCTAGTATCTAGATATGTGGTCTATGGCAGAGACGTTGTTATGCTAGCGTTATTACAGCTAACTTTGGAGAGTTACTATAGCCTACTAAGAAATGTACTGATAAAACTTACCAATCTAACACATTAATTCTGTTGGGGAATCTGCTGCACTTCATCTTCGTCAGAACCTTCTTCTGACTCGGTTTATACATGTACGGCTGTATTCCTTATTTAAATCCATTGTTGATAGCTTTATCAAAGACTTTGGCTTTATTTACCAGCAGTAAACGTAGTTTCACTTTGCTCTAGCTTCAGACCGGTGGATTGAGCCAATCAACTTTCAGGACATATCGGCCAATAGACCAATCAGCGCGCATCTCATTTGAATATTCATGAACTTGCTGAGTGGGCGGGAAAAACAAACTGTTTCATTGCAAGGCTTATTTATGACCTTGTATTAGGCGATCTAGCAGTGCTCCTGGGGCGTTTTCAGCCCCACAAATTTACATATGACATTATTTAGGCTCAAAGATCAATTTGTAATGGTCAAAAAATGCGTTCTATGACTCCTTTAAACATGTCTGAAAGTGTTAAATGTCAGCATTTTGAGGTTTAGAAGCAAAATATGTTTAAGTGTTAGTTAGCACTGTCAGGACGATTGAAACAGTTGTTGCAATGCAAAAAAAAAAACAATGCAAAAAAAAAAATTTTTCAAAATAAAAGAGGAAGATCAATTGTGAATCCCTCAACAAGGCTTACAACGGGAAATAAGTAAATGAGATGGAAATGTAGTCATCAGCATGGTATAAAATGAAGAAATGTGAGTTTAATCGAAACGCGTATCTCGACATTGACGCACATGGAAAAATAATTTTTTTGACCTACTTATATTTTGAAGAATCAGGTGAAATTTTAGCCATGACATGTACAGAAGTATGTTGTTAGGTATGTTTCATGAAAACTAGAGTAAAGTGAATGGTTTCTGTTTACAATATGCTGTTTCATTCGTCCCACACATGTGTTTCAATTGACCCGACTGGGCGGGTCAATTGAAACAAATGACAACTTACGTTCAAAGTTAAAAAACAACGCGATCACTCAAGGTGTATATGAAATTACACTGGTAACAAAGAGAGGACACATGTGAGTTGTTGATCATATGACAACATTATTTGTATCCCTTTCACCTGTTTTGAAAAAGACATTAAACTGAAAAGTGTTTCAATTGACCCTGCTCTCCCCCTACTTGACCAAATAGGCTAACTCCGAAAGACTGAAATGAACACTTGGAGGTAGTTGTGAAGACTGGATGAATGACGCTATGAAATTCTTATGCAATAAACGACTGAATGGCCGAACAACGTGAAGATGTTCTGCTATGAAAGTGCTCACTAATAAAACATACAAGAAGTAGGCCTATTAGCCTACGTTAGATGGGGTTAAATTTGGGGAATAATGTGTGAAAGTAAAAATATGAAAAGACCATAAAACGACTTCCGTGCCTTCAATAAAGACATGCCTTTTCTTACCTGATTAAATAAAACACGACAATGTAACCAAATGCAATGAAATACTTATAATTCTGAATGTAACATAGGCTACTCCGTATGAACGTAAATGTGTAGCCTTCGATGTTTGAACGTAGCCAACCAACATGTTTAAGTAGCCTACACTGTTGAATGTAACCAAGTAGCCTACTCTCAATAGAATGTAATGCTACATCTTAATGTGTATATGCCTGTTACCAAATGTAAACTGTTTGTATGTTAAAACCTGTAAATGCCGATATTGAATTAATCTCTGTCTCAACTAATGTTCTCGTCAACACTGAATGTACAGTATGTAGCCTAAAACTCCGATCTGTAACACGGAGATGCGTAGCCTACCTTAGTCTGTCTAGAATGTTCTGGAGTAAGTTTAGTTTACATGAAGTTCTGTGAAGAGGGGTCCACCCCAGGAATGTGTAGGGGAGGACCAGGTGTTGTGTTACTCTGTTGCTCGCGATAGTCTTTATGTGAACTCCGTACTTCGTCGTGCAGCTGGACTTAGTGCTCCAGCGAGCATCGGAACTCAGCATCATCGCACCTGCTGCTCGTGGCCTTACACTCGGACAAGGGAGATCACTGAACGAGAATTCATGTCGACTATTTTTGCTTTTTACGACACTGTTGGATTAATTTCTTTTGTTTTTCCTTTTTCACCACAACATGGAATTACCTTTTTTCTACATAATTGTAACCAACAAGCTGTATTGTGCTAGCCTGGCACGCCCTCCCAGTGACGCAACGCCTTCAGGCTTTTGCTGCTGGTCTGGTCAACTGCTCATTGAGAAGGATTTCTGAGTTCCCGAAATCTGCGGAACTGCCCCCTTTGGTCGAGAACCAATCAACTTTGAGCAGCTCCAACGGCTCTGGGTAGAGGCGTGTTCAAGGCAGCGGAAAGAGTGTTGTTATTGGTTTAAACTCGGCAATCCGCTTTCTGACATCTACCAGTAGCAAATCGAGGCACTTAAAGGAGGCGGGTCAACCAGCGCTGTCAAGAAACCGTGTTAGCACAGGCTGTTGGTCAGACTAAAGTCTCGCAGAGCCTTTGAAAGTCGATGGTAATCAGGCTAGTATTGTGCCACATTTTTGCTGTATTTAAGTGCTGAAGTAAAAAGACTATTTAAACCATTCTTTCAGCTTTTGTTCCGTTTTGGGACACAGGCTACCACTTTCCAAACAGGATGGTAAGATAACGTCTCTCTTCTGTGATTCTTTTCTATTCTTTCTGAGTCTTAGGTTTATTTCTTGAATCTAAGCAAATACTGAAAATAACCTGAGTTTCAGCTGTTCACTGAAACCGAATCATTTACGCGTTGGCCAACTGTTAAGGCCTTGATGTTTAGAGACTTCTAATACTAAAAAAGCCTGGATGTTCTCTTGGAAGACTTGATCACCTTCCAAGAGTCTTCAAATGCCTAATCCTCTGCAGAGATCTAAGAAGATCCGTTACTCTAAAGTTTTTAAAAATATGCATTGGCAGTTATGAAACAAAGAACCTTCTCACAAATTGAGCATTGTGTTTTCAATTGTTTTGCTGTAGTGTGTAATGATGTCTATAGTGTTTACATTTTTGAAAGCTTTGAGCTGCTCTTTTGGTGTGAAAGTTTGATTTTTGAAGTGAGAAGGTGTGGTTGTGCTTATGTAGCTTTAGAAAAGGGTATTGTGTTTAGACATTGGGGAACATGTGTTTTAGCATTTGAGAAAAACTGTAAGCCATGGCAGAATGCGCGCAAGAGTTGTATATACTGTATAAGAAACGCCCAGATTTTGGGGTTGCTCCACCCAAAACGCGCAACTCTCTCTACCACGCTTAAATGGCCGATTTAAGGAGTAGCGTCTTGCTGCGGCTTGCGGGAAGGCGGGGCATCAAGGACAAGTGCATTTTGGGAGTGACATGAGAGTGATGTAGCCGTCATGTTACTTTAGGAAGTGATACTTGTAATGTGACTCACGGCAATAATTGTGCCGTAAATCCATGCCATCAAGGTGGGCGTCCGAAGTTCTATTCCCCGTAGATGAGATAGACTGCAATGTTTTGTTTTGAAATTTCAAAAAATGCCATTTTAATAACAATTCCCCCTAGGCCGACTCGTTGCTGGCCTACATAAATATGTGTTAGCCATTGCACTTAAGTTTGGATAGACAACTATCTTGCCAGTAGGCTACTTCAAAGTCTGCTGCTCTTGGGATTAGGCATCGGGCACATATTAACTTCCACTGTGGCTAGCTTTGCGCAGTGGCGCTATGAATGCTTTGTGTTTCACCAACACGTTGATTAAACGAATCCCATACATTTTCTTAATAGTATGTACATCACTCGGTGGTGCAATGGTAACACTCTGGTCTCATACACTGACGACCTGGGTTCGCATCCCTGCCAGGGCCTATTTTCAAAGTATACATTGATTAACACTAGAAGCGCCGCGCCGTTCTGACCCACTTATACCTAGAAGCGCCGCGCCCCGGTCATTTGACCGCTTTGACGACCTACTAGAAGCGCCGTGCTGGTGTGAACTACTTAGGCTGTGTTCAGACTGCCAGCCAAAATCCGATTTTTAGCCCATTCAGATTTGTATCGGATGTCACTTTTGAAGTCTGAACAGTGACAGGTCACATGAAATCCGATTTTTGCAAACCACATCCAGGAGGTAGTTTCATATCGCATTCGTATCGGATATGGACAGATGCGTCTCAGTCTGAACAGCTCCCAACACTCAGATCGGATTTGACTGTCCGTTACGTGACTTTACGTGCGTGACCGCCCACCTATTTCGAGTTGTGGAGCAACGTTACGGCTATGTCTTTTGACCATGTTATATTAAACGTGACTTAACAATACTCAATGCTAAATAGAGCATAGCCTACAGTCTCTGCTCTGTTTCTATGGAAGTTGCAAGAATCCACATTGTTCTATTAAATAGCATTAAATAATTAAATAGCCTTCCAACAGTTTGAAGCGGAGCCTGCCACTGATTAGTTTCGGTTTCTGTTGCGCAAATGCGCACACGTATGCATTCAATGAACACTCACCTAGTTGTATTGTTCTATGTTTAATCACACCAAATTAGAAAGTATTTCCTCCTCATGGCAGAAATGTTTGTTTTCGTTGCTACAGCAACCTGTCAGATCTGTTACTAATGTGACCCAGTCTGAACAGAGCCATATCCGATTTGGACACTTGCTAAAGGCAGTGTGAACAGTCAGCCCTAAAAATCGGATATGAGAAGGAATCAGATTTGAATCAGATTCGTCTGCAGTCTGAACGCGGCCTTAAAGCGCGGCGAGGCGGTCAAAAGACCGCTGAGTCCTTAGACTGGGAGGCTGTTACTTACACAAAATGATCGCTAGATGGCGCTTCGTGCACGAATCAAATCGTTTGGTCATAAATTCAGTTTGCACTAAGCCATGTATCATTTGTGTCAGACCGTGTTGTTGATAGTCTGTGGTTGTTTCATTATGACATACAGCACGTTTGAGTTATCTGTTCATTCATTTGTGTTGATTTGTGTTGTTTGAGGTAAAAACTCTGGAAGAGTTCTTGAACAAACCTTTAGCAAACTTGACTTTCAACTAAAATGCTCTAAAAGTGAATGGGTGGCTAGTTCCAATTCACTCCCCAAATTCACTTCTATTCATTTACTAGGTAGCCTATATGTTTGCGCCGCCGAAAATGATCGGACCTGGAACAAATTACCTAACAGTCTGGTTTCAATTACACAGTAGCCAGGATTTCAGGCCGTGGCTATTTTCTAAAACAATTTTTATTCATTTAGGGAGAAGCATCTTATAGGGTCTAGCTACATAGGAGGGAGGGAGACAGAGAGCTATGCTGAGCAGAAAGATATTCTCCGTTTTGTGAATGTGTATGATATGTTTGCGATGTCTGCTGAAAAAAAGCTATAGGCCTATTGTTTCTACAATTTAAGCTAACGTCTATGTGAATTTGAGATTCAGCATTGAGACACACATTTTAACAAATCAACAGAGGAGAATTGTAGCCCACTGGTTAGAGCTTCAGCCTCACATTCAAAGGGTTGCTGGTTCGATCCCCGACCTGTCCTTGGCGGAAGTTCTTTTAAGCAAGGCATCAATAAATATAGGCTATATTCTATTCTATTTTTTTCTATTCCCACAACTACACGCACGCTGGCGAATTCGAACATTCTGAAACGCGCATATGCGATGAAACATGATTGCGCATTCTTCCACGAGTTGCCTAAACAGCCAGCCTACAGCCTAGCCTATGCAGGGGACAGAGAGAGGCGGTGGGGGTGGGGAAGCAGTTAATTGTCCTCAATGCCGCGGTGATGTCTGTATAGCCTAGCCTAGACGAGTGTATGGGGGAGGGGGAATGATCGGTTTCAAATAGGCTATGTTTGCAATGGATAGTGTGTTATGTATAGACCCCGAAGCCATTTGCTTTGAGAATAACGGCTGGCTGATGAAGTAGTTGGCTGGCTAGCTGGCTCAGCCAAAACCTAAATGAAGCTGCAGCCGCCAAAGTTTTCATGACTGATAATGGCTTTAGTTGCCACTTCATGTCTACAGATGTCTACATTGTACTAGATCTCAACACACAATGTTATTGTATTGTTTTGGACAACGTTCTGCACGTTTCACCTCAATGTAGACTGCATGCGTTGTGAACAGCGCAGCAATCTCTGGAAAGGAAACGGTGGAAGTCGCAGTAGCCTAATAGCCTATCACATTGTTGTAAATCCGTCTGTTCCAGAATATTTGGTTCATATCATCAATCCATGGTTTTGGTGTTTGTGCAACCGAGCCCTGAAGATTTAACAAAAGTCTGACTAGCCCTACGTAGGAATTAGGAAAGTAGCCTATGTAAGGCGAGATCAAGATTAAGCTACGTTGTTTGCTTCTTTCCCCCATGTCGTCAACTCACTGTGAGTCCTGTGTATCGTAGCAACGAGCACAATACTGATGTGGTGTGTCCAGTGGGAAAATCTCATGTAGCCTAGGCCTAGTTTCTAGGCTCGTTTATTTGTCGCGTGTCTCTATGATATAATTATTTTTAGATGCAAAAAGTCTAACTGGCTTAAGTTTGTCAGATGGCGGCTCAATTTGGCAAAGAAAATTATTGGCTGGCGAAATTATTTTTCGTTAATGGTAAACAGTATTGTGATTCATCCGTTTATTTCAGATAGTTTGTTATCAAAAACCATCAAAAAAAAATAATTGTTCGTCGACGTTGAAAAACGGTCAGAGAATTCAGCCAATATAAACTACTTTATTTCGCTCGTGCCAAGTTGTGAACCCAGGTCTCCTGCGTAGTAGTCGAGAGAGTAAACGTTGCGCCACTGAATTAATGTACCACAACCTATTGGAAATAGATTTGTTTGTCCACCAAATATGTAAGAAAATGCTTATACATTAGTCTGAGCTTTAAAAGATAGCCTACAAATAGAAGATAAGATACAACTATGAATGTACGTAGGCATACGCGCCCTACGTACATAAACAGGCTTCGACGAATTTCAGCTGAAAATATTTTTTACACACCTAGGCCTACCTAATAGAACAACGGCGCAACGTTTTCAAAACAAACTCGCATTTTACCACTGTAAATCGCCTCCATAGACTACTGTATGCCATGTAAATGAAAAATAGTTATTAAAATAAGGAAACCCTTGCGACATCTGCTGTGAGAAAAGAGAATAGCAGCCTGGACAAACATGGCCGAACGCGAGACAACATAGTGTTGTCACATAAGTGAGCGCAAAATAGCTCTAAATTAGCTTGTACCGGTGTGCTTTTGATCATGTAAAAATTCTGGGTGACAAAACACGCGTATTTAGGAAAAGTCATGAACGTAGGGTCCTGGAATTTAATCGAGTGAAAATATTTTTTTTTTTTGTAATCACTGCGGTCAAATGACCGCAGCCCGGCCGTTCTAGGTATATCTAGGTCAAACCTACACGGCGCTTCTAGTAATACGCGTCAGCGGTCAAATGACCGGCGCTTGGCGCTTCTAGTGTTAACTGAAATCCATTACCGTTTTTCAACGACGACAAACAATTATTTTTCGTTAATGGTTTTTAATAACAAACTATCTGGAACAAACAGATGAATAAACAAACATTTTGAAATAAAGACAAATTATAATTTGTTTATAAGCAATCCAACAGATCGTCACAAACGGGCAGGCAAATCTCCCCTCTTCCTGCTACGCGCATGCGCAGAAGCCCGCCTTCCCGCAAGCCGCAGCGAGCTGTACTTGGATTTAAGTGGATGGCAGAATTCACTTAGAGGGAAATGCGCGTAGTTGCGCGTTTTTTTGGACTTACGCACCCTTACGCGCATGGGAGAATTCCCCTCATTATGAAGAAGAGAACTAGGCTGGGTGAACCCTGCCTGAACTTCCGGGAATTTGAATTCGCCCGGCAGCTCAGGCTGGATACCAGCATCTATTTTCGCTGTTTACCGCCAGAATCTTTGGCTCCAATCAGAAATGGCCATACTCTATTCCTGGCACGCTATTGGGTGGTGACGCACCGAAAACGAAACTTATCGACGCGAAGTGCAGTAGAAACAAAGCGTAGCCTCGCCAGACTAATGTTCAATCTTAAAAGATTGAGTTTAGTATGGTGAATACCAGACTAGAAGAGAACCATTAACATAGTTGAACTTTATTTCATATAATTACCTATACATTTGAGAAATACATTGGTAAGGCACTTGTGCATTTAAATAATCTGAGACATGTAATGTTAGTTCAACTACAATATAATTTAATTATGTGTGAATTTAAGGTGAAAATATGTGGGTATGTATATAGCTGTATGCATAACATGTATTGAAATCCATTGTATTTATGTATTTTTGTGCTGTCACCACACAACTGGTCTGCCTTGCATCTGGTTTATAGAGGAATAATCGGTAACGCTTTAGAATAACATGTGCTTATTAGCTATTAACAGTGCATAATAAGCAGTTAACAATTAGTTACTAACATTTAGTTAACTGTTGTTATCCTTTAATAACATTGGGGGGCTGCAGAATTTACTACAAGTAGGTAAGAAATGTCTTTTTTCACCATTAACAAGCTGCTTGTTAACATTTACAATCTGCACGTTAACTGTTAACAAATATGCTTGTAAGCACCTTTAAATGCTGCTTATTAACACTTACAAGCTGTATGTTAACAGTTAGTTAATGTTATTAAAGGATAACAACAGTTAACTAACTGTTAGTAACTAATTGTTAACTGTTTATTATGCATGGTTAATAGCTAATAAGCACATGCTATTCTAAAGCGTTACCGAATAATCTGATCACATTCCAATTAAGTGTGTGACATTTACTCAGTGGCCCATCACATGTTTGAACATTTGGATATACTTATTGTTGAAACTTTGGTAATTACCACCCATCTGTGATGACAGAAAATTATTTTCTTAATTCATTACCATACCCAATATTTTAACACCACTTGAGAGCCTGAGAAATAGGAGAAATTGGGATCCTCTTGAATATGCATACAAACAGATATATTTTTTACTGGATTGAGAATGTAGACAAATGAGTGATTTCTCCAGAATTGCATTGTGTGCAACACAGGCTGTTCTTATGGTTGGCACTGGATGTCTAAACTTGTGTCGTCACTCGTCAGGCATGTACATACGGTACATTACTGTCACAATGGCAGCAGCAAGACCTGGAATCAGCCAGTTTGACCACCAGCTGAAGAGGAGAAAGAAATACAAAATCAATCATTCATATATACTTCAACAGACGTACTTTTGCAAGTGCATTGTGTAAAAAAAAAAATCACATTCCACCTACGTTCCATCTGCATAATTGTTTTTGTTCATCCTATGTTCACCTTTGACTGCATATCAAAAGCAGAGCACTGATATCATGCACCCAAACATCATCTTTCTTTTTCTCATAACCAGTGGCGTAACAAGGCAGGTGCGGGCCCCGGTGTGATAAAATTATTCGGGCTCTTACGCTAGGATAGTTAAATACTGTAGCCCAGGAAGTATTAGCTCTGATACATGCAATACACATTAAGGGTGACTATGCAAAGGACCCGAGGCACCGAAGTAGTTTAGTAGTTACAGATACAATTTCAAATAAAAATCACAAGACTACATGATTCATTCTGAAAACATAAAAAAATATTTTATTAATAGTCTGCAGGCCAGTGTAATCTAATATTAGCCTACTGCATTAACATCAACTCGCATGGAATTATGGGAACACCCAATGAATGCGCTGAAACTTCTTCAACCCTCTGCTGAAACTGTAAGCGTAGATTGCTTGCTTATAAACTCGCACTGCGCAGAAACTAAACGTAATTTAGCCTAACTTATTCAACCGTGCAGAAACCAAATAAAATCATTAATATGTGTGACGGCCTGTGAGGCCTTCTGCTCGTTGTCTGTGTTTTCAGGTGTGCTAAGGACCTAACGAGCTGATGGGCTGCAGCTGAGGGGTGCAGTTAAGAAGGCTGCTCCGTCTCTCCTTGAGAGGGCCATTTTGACTTTGGGTTTTGGACATGCAACACTACACTCAGACACATTGCAAACACGCAACATCCATGCATTACTGATAACTGACTTGGACCCATCTTACACTCTTTGTTGTTCGTTTGCTATTAGTTGATTTGCTTTGGTTAATAAATCCATATTTTAGTTAACAATCCAACCTCTCGACTCCCTCTTTTGTTGTGGCCTTACCCCTAGGCCATAACATGGGGGCTCGTCTAAACAAAGTTTTTTTCTGTTAGATTACATTTTAGTCGCACATTTATTTTCGTCTTTGATCGTTGTGTTTGCTCCCTTTAGGATTCATGCAATTGTCGTTTGTCACATGCCTTGCCTTGCTCAGGTGCAGGAGGGTAGTGAATTTGGTGCGTATAGCGCACATTCTTCGGACAGTTGACGTGTTTTCCTTTTGGTGTGGGAGTATAGAGTAGTGTTGGGATCGCCTGGATGGTCTGCTCAGGTGCAGAGCGTCAGGTAGGCTAACGCCAGAAATCCCAGAAATGTCCTTTGGTGCCGGTAGGTACAATTTGGTTCGCAGTCGTAGCACTGGTGTCTGCTCAGGTGCAGGCAAGCCGGTGTGATTTGGTTAGGCTGCTTGCATAGTCGTTCGGGGGATGCCCTAGGCTAGTGCAAGTTTTGGTTCTTTGGGTGCCGGTAGGTACAATTTGGTTTGCAGTCGTAGCACTTGATTGGTGTCTGCTCAGGTGCAGGCAAGCAGGTGTGATTTGGTTGGACTGCTGCTCACATAGTCGTTCGGGGTAGTGCCGTAGGCTAATGTGAGTTTTGGATCTTTGGTTTCTCGCATGTAGGGGTTTGAAGACCAGAAATGCGAGGTATTCGTTTGTTTGGTTGCATACTTTGCTTGACTGTCAGTTTGCAACAGTTATTTTGTCGGCTTGTTGATTCTTGTGTGTCTTTTGAAAATGTGCGACTTATGTTTTTCTGTGCCTTTCTACAGGTTAGTTTTGGTCGGTGGAGCCATATTAACATACGTTTTGCCGATATTTGTCTCTGCAATAGAGTTAATCTCTGCCTGGTGAGTGCGTTGCACTTCTTTGAAGGGGGGCGAGAGAGGTTGGTTGGATAGTTGGGTAATTTTGTTTTCTTTAGTTACTGGCCTGCATAGTTTTGTCGTGTGTCGTTGCTTAAAAAAAAGTTTGTTTGCCACTTTAATTTGGTAAGTCTGATTTCCCTGTTAGGCTTAAGTGGCGTTTTCCCCTTTGGGTTGCGTCAGGGGGGTTGTAGTGTTGTGGAAATGCGGTTAGTGTCAATCATCTTTGGGTGATTTGTCTCGGGAGCACGTCCGTGGGAATTTGTGGCGTTGCCTATTGCAGGTCGCTTTGCAAACCCGCTGGTTTAAGGTGCACAACAACCCACCGCAAATGCACATGAAGATCATGTAGGTAAGTTTAGCTAGCTATGGGGATCTAGTTAGTGGGAAAACTTTTGGTTAAAGTGGTCAGCATGGCATTCTCTTTGTGAGTTTTGTTTCTGGACATGTTTCACGTCTGGTGGGACTGTGTTGGCACATGATTAAATTTATCGTTGTGTGTTTGTCTGCCTGTTCTTGCCATCACTTTGTGATGTGTGTTTCTCAGGACCTGGGTACCTGGAGTGGTGAGTTAGACTGGAAGTGTGGTGCAGATTTATCAATGGTTTTAACAATTACATATTGTAAATTAATGTTGTCCATATTGGATTGTTTTTGGGCCTGATTGTATTATGAAATTCAGAAACCTATGGTTTCTGTTTTATGGGGGAGGGTGTGACGGCCTGTGAGGCCTTCTGCTCGTTGTCTTTGTCTTGGTCTTGTTTTCAGGTGTGCTAAGGACCTAACGAGCTGATGGGCTGCAGCTGAGGGGTGCAGTTAAGAAGGCTGCTCCGTCTCTCCTTGAGAGGGCCATTTTGACTTTGGGTTTTGGACATGCAACACTACACTCAGACACATTGCAAACACGCAACATCCATGCATTACTGATAACTGACTTGGACCCATCTTACACTCTTTGTTGTTCGTTTGCTATTAGTTGATTTGCTTTGGTTAATAAATCCATATTTTAGTTAACAATCCAACCTCTCGACTCCCTCTTTTGTTGTGGCCTTACCCCTAGGCCATAACATATGCATACACTCCCCAGTATGCATGAATTAGGCCATGAGACCTTTGGTTGTGCAAAATCATCAACAATGTTCCCAATATTTAATGCTCTGGCTCTCGTATTTTCAATGGACAGGATAGCTAACCCACTGAGCCTCTAGTTCCCCATGCTGCGCCTCAGTGGGGTGTCCTACGAAGCAAGTTAGACAAATCTAGGTTATCCAGACATATCGAGGCTGCACAAAGCCTCAACTCGGGTATTAAGTTAAGTGATCCTACGACAGCAGGTATGTGATAAATTTGTCAAACTAGGCTTTCAGCTCAGATCTGTGCGCGTTCTCGTGGTTGGGGTGATTTTGACCAATCGGGAAATGTGGAGACGCACAAGACAGCCTAGGTTTAAAAACGATTACTTCCGCATTTATGAGTGGTAGCGAAATCTAGGGTGGTCTTTTTTAGTGTCTAACCTATAACATCAAAAAGTCGATGGTCATCAGATATTGTATGCCATGCATGTCCATAGTAGTGACATATTTGCACGCACAACATAGTTAAAAGCACCTTCGAGATTCAAAATGTTTGCAGAGGCGGGGCTGGACCTGTTCAAAGCATGACAGATTAGCACACGTGAGATAACTTCGTTTTTCAAGATAATGGATTGGTTAGAATTGGTCAGAGGGCGGTGATATTTCACGATTTGAGCTATAACTAAGCACATAACCCGCTCCCGACCAGGTTTGGTTGCGAGCATAAGATAGGGGAGGATGGGGTAATGTGAGACACTGGGTAATGTGAGACACACCCTGTATCTAGGCAACAGAACACATTTGTGCCCATGTGACCATTTTGTTTTCAAGCCCTTCCCATTTCCCCTTGGCCATGAAGGAGAGAAGCTCGTTTTGCTGAGGTAAGCATGTTTTTTTCCAAAAAATGTTTTTTGTGCATGTAAAAGTAAATTTTCTTGCTCTCAACTTAATCAGCTGTTGTGCCAAAACGAATTGATTCAGGTAGAAAAACTTATATCATACCTGTTGATGAACTAACAACATATACAATCACGTGATGATGCTAGCTGAAGGTTAGCCTGAATTTCTTAGAGAGGTCATTTTTTCTAAAATGGTGGAGGTGGGGTAAAATGAGACAAATGGTGTGGGGTAAAGTGATACAGTGTCTCACTTTACCCCACCATGAGGCACAAGTTAAGTTTAGTTTTAAACATATTTTAATGTAATTAATCATTATTATTTATATTATTTATATATTATAATATCTTATAATATTTATATAATGTATTAATTATTAATAACACATCATTATTATTATAATTAATTACATATGAATTCATATGTAATGTTAAATTTTTATTTTAAATGTGATGAACATTGTAGAAAAGCCATCATGCCAAGGCAGTACACCAGGAAGACAACCTGGGGCAAAACACCCCTCGAGGAGATGGAGAGTGCAGCTGCTGAGGTCAAGGAAGGAAAGAAGTCTATCAGAGCAGCTGCAAGGGACAGAAATATTGACAAGTCAAGCCTTTTAAGATTCATAAAGAAAAAAGAGAAAGGGGAAGTAAAATCAGTAGCCTGGGGTGCAGTAGCTGAGGTAAAGAGAATTTTTACAGATGAGATGGAGGAGGAGCTTGCCAAACACTTGAAACAACTAGCTCAACAGTTCCATGGCCTTCCTCCACTTAAGTGCCGTCAACTTGCATTTGAATATGCAGAGAGAAACAATATCCCTGTCCCTGCCAATTGGTCAAAGACACAATGTGCAGGTAGGCTAGGGTGTGCAGGAGATCACATGATTATGTAGGTTAATTAAGGCCTAACTACTAAAGCTATCTTAATCTTATAATAATGAATTGTCTATTCTAGGTGAAGATTGGTTTCGCAGCTTCCTAGCACGTCGCCATCTCTCTGTCCGAACTCCAGAGGCAACATCCCTGGGAAGGGCTACAGCCTTCAATAAAACTACTGTCAGGGAGTTCTTTGACAATCTGGCTGTAGTGATGGACAGGTGACAGAATTAATTATTTAGTTGCACATGCTTTACGGAGGCTTTACCTGTGAGATCTTTGATTCTGATATGGTTCTTACTATGCCTCTCATCTTTAACAGGCATGCATTCCCTCCACACATGATATATAATGTGGATGAGACAGGTGTCTTTACAGTGCAAAAGCCACAGCAGGTAAGCTACACATGGACACCAGAGGGCATATTAAAGTGCTCGTACATATTAAACATTCTGGTACAGATTAGGTTAAGAGTATGGTTCTAGTACACATTAAAATGCAGTGCACAGTAAAGTGTTGGTATGTACAATGCTATGAATCTGTGAATTGAACTATATTAATGGACTGAAAAGAAATACAATGTATCTTTAGACCAGAATAGTGGTTGCACATGCCATTGATTCTAAACTTTCTATTTGATCAGGTCGTGACAGAGAAAGGAAAAAAACAAGTTGGTTCTGTCACATCCGCTGAGAGAGGAGAACTGGTGACTGTGGTGTGTGCAGTGAATGCTGCTGGGAATGCCACACCTCCGATGTTTATCTTCCCCAGAGTCAAGTTTAAGGACTGCTTTATGGTAGGAGCACCTCCAGGAGCCAAAGGCACCTCCACCAGAACGGGGTGGATGAATGAAGACACCTGGCCTGAGTTCCTTGATCACCTGATACAGCACACTAACTGCACCCCTGATCGTCCCGTGCTGCTAATCCTGGATAACCTGAAAGCTCATATCTCACTCAAGGCGATTGAACTATCCAAGAGCAACGGTATTGTCCTGCTCACGCTCCCACCCCACACATCCCATCGCATGCAGCCTCTCGATGTGACCGTGTATGGCCCGTTCAAGACCCAATACAGCCGTGCTATGGATGGATGGATGAGGGCTAACCCTGGCAAAACAGTCTCCATCTACCAGACTGCAGCACTTGTGAACGAGGCCTTCATGTCAGCAGTGACACCACGCAACATCACTTCTGGATTTAGGTCCACTGGGATTTTCCCATATAACCGAGACATTTTCCCTGATGAAGTGTTTGCACCATCAATGGTGTCAGACCGCCCAAACCCTGAGCTCCAGCCTGCCACTGCAGATGATCTGGATGGTCCACCCCCTGCAGATGATCTGGATGGTCCAGCCCCTGCAGATGATCCACCTGCAGACGAACCACCCACTGGTTCACATGGATGTGCCTCGCCAGCTGACTCAGATGTGCCAAGTCTTCCCAGCCAACCTGGATATGTGTCTCCTCGGGAAATTCTACCACTTCCCAAATGTCCCCCCAGGACACAAAGCAAACGGAAGCGTGTGAAGACAGCCATCATGACTGATACTCCTGAGAAGCAGGCAATTGAAGAAGCTTGTAAAGAAAGGCAAAAGAAACTAGCAGGGAAAAAGCAAAACAGCAAAGAAAAGGGGAAACCGAAAAAGAAAGCAACCAAAAGGAAAATCGTGGTTAGCAGCTCTGAGGAGAGTGATGTGTCTGTCCCACTTGATGATGATTATGAGAGCTCTGACGGTGAGAGAAGTGATCCAGAAAACAATGATCTGTCCGTGGGTGACTTTGTCATGATCAACTTTACTACCAAACACAGAAGCGTCCGGTATATTGGCATGGTCGAAAAGATTGAGGATGACGAAATACTTACCCAATTCCTTAGAAAAATTCAGGGAAACAAAAAAGTGTGGGAGAGACCCACATTTGCTTTAAAAGATAAAGATGTGGCATATGTTCCCAAAGCAGATGTGGTGAAGAAGATGCCTGAACCTAAGAGGCGTGGAGGGACCACCCGTAGAGAGCAATTGTTCATCTTCCCTTGCAATCTGCAGGGCTGGAATGTAGAGTAGATGTAGAGGCCGAGTTGTAGAGAATGACTGATGCTCTAATTGAGGATCTAGTCCTGTTGAGTCCCAGGCTGTTTTGGCTCTAATTGGGTTCTGTGTTCTGACCCACAGACTATGTTCTGTTTGTTGACATTGTGTTAATTTTATCATTATTATTTTGTTAAGTGAGTGAGTGAGGGCTGTGCTCAATGGTATTTTTATATTAAGACTTTTATATACAAAACGGGATATTTTGTAGCAATTGTTCATCTTCCCCTGCAATCTGCAGGGCTGGAATGTAGAGTAGCCTAGTTGTAGAGAATGACTGATGCTCTAATTGAGGATCTAGTCCTGTTGAGTCCCAGCCAGGCTGTTCTGGCTCTAAGGGTCCTGTGTTCAGACCCACAGACTGTATTCTGTTGGCTGAAATTGTTTTTATTTTATTTTATTATTTTTATAAGTGTGTGAGTGTGGGCTGTGTTCAATGATATTTTTATATGAAGACTTTTATACAGCCTAAAGAATATTTTGTAGTGTATAAGTTGAATTACGGCAAGGTGATTTCTATCTCTCAATTGAATGTTAATTAAACATTTTGAATTACATTAGGCTATGTTGTATTTGATTTGGTTTAGAATTACTTTTAAGTGCTTAGAAAAAAAAATTGCTTAATTGACCAATCCCCATGATTCCATTACTAGTCAGGATTCTAACTGTTACAACATCTGTTGTTGTTTCAGAGTGGAAAAACTAAGTGAATCAGTTTACCCCAAGCTGGTTCACTTTACACCAGTGACTTCTCTGGTCTGTCTCATTTTACCCCTAAGCTGGGGTAAAGTGAGACACAAGACCACTTTTTAAAAAAACATCATATTTTCACTGCCTTTCATCCAAAATACATTCTGGTCATTACCATTGCAAGGAAACATCCTGAATTAATGGGAAATATGTCAATTTAACTGATATATCATTTTAGCTCGCTTGGAGGGAGGCAAATGTAAAAAATGTCTCACTTTACCCCACTCTCCCCTACCATGGTGATACAGCGACGCTAAAACAAATCCACTTTCGTATGACAGCATACCCTGGTTTTGAGCGCAACATACCTCGCTAAGCCACTAATCGAGCTTCGTAGGACACCCCACTGGTAAGTCTTAATAAGTTTGAGTTTGGAAAAAGATCGCTCAGCTGTTGTCAGTCACACGCAATGTCAGAAACATGAGAGCAATTAGCTACACACTTCCCCGAATGTAGATGTTACACTGTCGTAGGTAATCTACCACCAGCATTTTGGCAAGTTGAAAAATAGATGTTAGTAGTAGTTTGGCCACCCTTCCCCTTGCTCTTTACGCTCCTGCCGCTTCTTGCAGCCGCTTGATGACTGAACGATGACTGAAATGTGCAGCCGCACTATCCATTCAAAAAATCGCAACAAATCGCTAAGCCTACTGTAGCTACCCAGATATCCTTGCTGTATCTCAGTAGAAAGAAAGATAAGCTGGCGAAACAGTATGATGACAAGGAAAGATGGTAAATTTGATTTAGCCATTTTTATTTGATAGTTTGATTCTTAATGGTGAAGTTCTAAAAGAAAAAAAAAGGCAGGACGTGGGTAGCGACGGGCCCTGGGAGGTCACGGGCCCTGGTGCGACTGCACCTGCTGCACCTACTATAGTTACGCCACTGCTCATCACTATAGCCACCAACCTTTCCTAAATATTCATGTGAAAAAGGTGAGGGTCCTGCAAGTGACCTGGCTTAAGATACATGTAAAGCCTACCTTACATTGACAGACTTTGCAAAGATTTGGAAAAGATTTTTGAAAGACTACTGTCTCAGACCCTCTCACATCTAAAGACAATTCATTGAGTTTCTAGTCACAGTCTAGTCACAGGCCAGTCTCAGATTACGATTTTGCAAAGACTACGGGTCACTATTTACAAGACTGCTGCTAGATTCCTTCAAATTATTTCCATCGTGCAATAGGCTACACATCATCATTAACAGGAACTCACATGATAGCCTACACATATCAAAGTCATTTTTTCGCATTTCTGCAGCATTGTTTCATGTGTGACATCCCTACCAGATATAGAGCTGTTCTGTCACGTAGAATAATTAGACTAATAATTTAAAGAAATGAAATAACAAAAAATCATATAAGCTACAGCTGTTGCCTATTTTGCCCCTTCCTGTTTCGTGTTGGAGCAAGGTCACTATTGGTCTTAAATGTTCACGTCACTATTTGCATGAGCCATGACTGAAAAGACTTCCGATAATATCAAACATGTTTGATATTGTCGTAACGGCAAAACTAGAAAAAGACTGCCTCCGACGGACTTAACACCTCTAAGATTGGCACCTTACACTAAACGATATAGTTGACGGGAGCGTGCCGCGATTCCAGTACAACTCCCATGATTTCCTCCCGATTTTGGAAATTTAGTCGCTGACTGTTAAAACAGACCAAAATCGTACAATGTAAGCCAGCCTTATTAAGCTATGTGGAGAGAATTACTTTCTCTTTGGAAAGTGCAACAGACATACATTATTTTGTAATATTTCCAAAGGACAAATGGCAGTGTTGTATGGTTTTGTACTGAATGTATTTGTAGAATGATTTGTCTTTGCGAAAATATAGTCCTGGGGCCTCATTTATAAAACTTTGCGCAGGATGTACGCCAGAAGATGGCGTGCGCTCAAAACTCAGAAAGTGCGTGCGCACAGAAATATTCTGATTTATAAAACAATTTCCGATTTCCCTTTATAAATCAAGCTCTACTCTACATTTGCGGCACCTGTGCGTACCTCAAGACACACCCATAATTCCCTACTGATACGGGTTGAGAATGCTCCTTTCTTTGCCGCACATCGGGAATCCCGAAGGTTCGGGACTTTGTAATTAAAACTGCAACCGCAAGGGGGCAACATAAGACCGCCCTAATAACATGAAGGTTCGGCTCATGCCGGAAAACACGGAAAAACCCGAAGACACCGCGCTGGTGACAAGCGGAGAAAAGAGACATGACGCTCGGCATGTCAGATTGCAGTTGCAGAGTTTTCGAATGTTTTACAGCCTACCTCACAGCTCTCTCACGCGACGTAGCCTATAACTCAGTAACTCCAGCAGAGATGCCAGAGCAACGTTTTGGTCAATGGAGAGGGAGAGAAATGCTCCGCATATCCGTCTCATTTAATCATTAAAATGAAGGTGATGACTGGCGAAATTAATCAAACGACGTTTCAATAAACCATTGTTGAAATGAATGAAAATGGTTTTAGAAAATCGCCTATAGGCCTATCAGAAGGAAATAGCCTTCAATTCAACTTGAAAGACTCGATAGGCAACCTTAGATTAATTCATTACGGTTACAAGATCGCATTTCCGTGAATAGGCTATTATTGTCAAGGCGAAGACGAAAGAGATGGACATTTAGGCTACATTTATATGCTAGGAATACTTAGAAATGTGTAGCCTACGCTATTTTAAAACGGAGGCATGTTCATTTTAACCGGCGACGCTGGGTAGGCTACATGTACCCAGCACTTGTTATCACAGATTTTGTCCCCACCACTTTTGACAACTGAAAATAAAATGTATTTAACAGAAATCTCTTTAATACATGCCTATGCTTGTCACTTTACTTATAACCGTAGGCTACATGCATGGAGAAGATCGCGCATTTTGTAACATTGTAACAATGGATGGTCAGATATGCGATAGGGCAGTGAGGGTGATTCATTGTAACCATCGACTTGTTGGCCTAGCTCCGCAAAATACGTTTCTAGCTACTTATATGGATCTCGTTATGCATGTTCATGTTGATTCAGAGATAGACATAGACTACCGTAGGCTACTGTGCGTCAAGCTATATGACAGCATTTTATCATGTGGTGAATTAATGACTAACGTCAGTTTAACATGTCAGAACTTTTGATCGGTGTTTCAAATGCATGCCGTGAATAAATGAACTTGACTGACTGAATCCCTTATATTTGTTGGCAAGTGTTAAAATGTATGCTAAGAGCAGTGGTAATAACACTTGAACTGTGGCGCAATTGGTTGAGGCATTTACACCGCACGTCAGCGACCGGGGTTCAAAACCCACTCCACAAACCTCTCCGGAACCCATCAAGACGAAAGGCATTGTTTTATTAAAAGAATGAAAGTTTTGCGATTTTTTTTATGTTTGTGATGTCTGCTGAAAAGAAAAGTTAATATGTGAATTCGTGGTTCAGCGCACACACACACACACACATAATAGGGCTCGGGCACACGCCTTGCATTCTAGGAATATCGCCGCCATTTGGTACCGCACCGAACGTAATATCCATTCATTCAGATGCACAAGACAAGAAGCAGAAATATAGTAGTGATTTATTCTATTCCTCTTGCGATCGTGGGTTGCACTGTTACACCCCACTACACAGCAACATACGACCAAGAAGGCAAAAACTAAGTAACAGGAACACTCTAATAGGCGGGAGTAAATCCATAGTAATCCATAGTAGGCTAAACTAAGGAATGAAGCTGCCAATATGGCTGTGCCCGCGAAGTTTTGATGTCATGATCCCGAGCCCTAGTGTCAGGCTCAAGTGTCTGTCGAGAGAGAGGGGGGAGGGAGGCAGTCGTCCTCAATGCTGCATATAGGTAGGCTATATTGTAGTGAGCTGGTTAGACGAGTGTGGGGGAGGGGGAATGATCGCACAAGACAATTGCTCTTCATGAAATGGATAGTCTCACAGACGGCTGTCGATTTTTAAATGTAGCCTACTACATCACTTGCGAAATCGGACGTGGCACATAGCCTAATTATTAGGCTACTGGATTTAATATAGCAAGTCCATAGACTTTGTTCATCCTATATTATATGCTTTTAAAATGTAATGTGCTGCGGGGAAGCATTGGGGAAGTCAGTTTAAGTTGTCCTGTAACAATTTGCCTCTTATTATAATCAAGAGTATACTGCCACTACGCACATAATAGCCTATAAGGTTACGGGCGGATGGGAGCAACCCATGCAAAAGAAGGCCTTAAGTTAACGGACAGAAGGCCTGTTTACGTGTCAAACATGCATTAAATCTAAGAAAAGAAAAACACAAATATCACACTGTATTGTGTCGTAGCCTAAACAGTTAATGAGTTCGTGGCCACTATGCGCAACTGCATCGCGCAGTGAGCTGAAGGACAGGAGGACCGACACTTATTAACACAAAGCTTTGTAAAGCACTAACAACCACCCCTCAAAGTTCATTGTCCATGAGTCCAAACAATCAGTATAAAAATCCGACAATCCAAAACGATAACGAGATCTTCCAGAAACAAAAAACAAGTTTGTTGAGTAGCCTAGTCCTTCCAACAATCTCAGCTTTTGCGTTTGTTAGATAAAAAGGCATCCCGTCCTGCTGTATTCCAATGAGAAAAAATCATCCACAAGGTAGGCTAAGGGTCACGGTAATGCAGCATGCAGGAATCTATCTATATATATATATATATATATATATATATATATCGCACAAAACTTTGTTAAGCCAGCACCATACATAACAATAGCTGCCGCGCGCTCTCCCCGGCCTCCATTTAAACTAAAGGCAAACCCATTCATTCGTGCCCAAAACAAATGAATGGGTTGGGAGAGTCGTCTGGCTGTGTCAGCAGACTGCAATACAGTCGGTCTCGAGGGGTTAAATAGCGCACGTTACTTGAATTTTAATCTGAAGAAGACCACACGGTCGAAACGTCATTCCTTTGTGCTAAAGAAAAGAAAATAAAATCAAAAAAGAAGGATTTCAAGTGTGCGAACCTTTTTCCATTTTCTATGATTTACTCTTGTTCTGCAACTTGACCGGGGATGTGCACAAACTTTTTTACTACACTTGAATTTTAAACCAGCTCTTCTTTTACCAGTAGCCATACTTTAATAATCAGATGTTATGCTCATTTTTGTAGGCTACACCTCACTGGCAAGCACGCACGCACGCAAATGCTGCTTTTGCACATCTACAATACTGTATAGGCTAATTGGCCAGGCTATATCGAATAGGCTTTTAGGACTGTATTTTGCCTTCGTGCAACTTTAGTTGTGCTCAATCTAAATTATTGTCAGTAAGGATAGGTCATATTACCAAATGGCGAACCTCGAAAATTATTTAGGATATAGAGCCGTGTCCATTACGCACTAACAGTTATTTTTTAGGCTATTGTTTTATTTGAGTGTTTTTGTCTACCATGGCAAACATAGTTGAAACGTTCGCTCTAAACTTATGTATTTCCAATCGGCTTTCACAATCAGCTACAGCTGCGCCGATGATCACCATGAAAACGTGCAATGTCTATACAGAACTGCTTTCACTTCCCCGAGTCGCGAACGCAACATGCACTCTAAAAAATGCTGGGTTATTTTTTCAACCAAACCGCTGGGTTGAGGCTGCTGGGTCATTTTATTGGGTTGTTTTAACTCGTATTGGGTCATTTCTGTAACCCAGCTTGTTGGGTTGATAGTACAGCGCCGCTGGGTTGACCATTTAGGACTGTGCCCCTCCTCTCCCCCACCTGATGTGGAGCACACTGCCCAGCACCTGGGTGAATTTAACACAGCTGCATAGTTATTTGAGAGGTTGAAGAAAAAAATCGGTAGACATATTCTTTCAACCGTCCAGTCCAGCAGCTGCTGCCAACAAATGCAATGGAAATCAGGCGATTTCGGAAGGTATGTATCTGTTTTTAACTTCTGCATTTTAAAAAGAAATCCAGACGGATTTTAAAAGTCCACCCAGAGACATACCCTTTGTGATATTCTGAATAGCAGCTATTCTGCCTGGCGATTTCATTCAGCCTCAAGCATGACAGCTATATTAGCTAGCAGTTAAGATAAGTTAACATTAACTTACAATATCTGTTCATGTTAAATCTACACAAAGACAGACTCATAAAAAACACAGTTCTGTGTTCACTGGGTATGAACCGCTGAACAGAAACAAAACGAACTTTTACAACGAACTAAAATTAGCATAACAGCTGTAGGTAATGGTAGCAGACAAGTAACAAGATTAGGCTATGCTTTGTGGTGCAGCTGAGGTTTATCAGCTAATGTTAGCTAGGCTACAGCGACGTAGTCTCTGCCCAACACACGTAACTGACGGTAATAATCATGGCAAACAACAGGGTAGCTTCATATTATAGCCATGTTACTTATTGGGTGTATTTTGGTAGTAGCGTTACAAACACCTTGGATCCACTGACTGAATAACGTGCTAACATTGGCTAGCTAACGTTAGCATCGCCACTACTGAAATTACGTTTATTAGCCTGCTTATCCAGCTCATCTCCAAACGCACGTTTTGTATTACCTGTATTAGGATTAAAACAACGCCATAATATTAGGTCTCCTGGTGGATTTTTAATGTTTGTCAACATCATTCATTGATAATGGTTCATGGAAGTCTTGATATAAAGCTCTGTAAATAACTGATTCTTTTTTTTTCTTTGATTGACAGGGCTGACCCCCGAAACGGACCGTGGAATCTGCCTGCCTTCATGGAAGCAGTCAGTAACGGGGCAGTCACACGCTTGCGTCGGCCAACGTATGCCTCATTTTGTCACATTTCCATAAACGCTAACTGATTGGTTTGTCAGTGTTCGAAAATTTGCATACACGGAATTTCATTGGCTGGCGCTTGCGCGATCCGTCAAAAGTTGAACATTTCTCAACTTTTTAGCGGAGGCAACGTATCTCAGGCAACGCATCGGACCCACAATTCAGTGCGGCATGAAATGAAGTCCAGCCAATGTAAAGTGAATGGGAAAACAACGGACGAACGTTGGCCGACGCAAGCGTGTGACTGCCCCGTAACGGGGCAGTCACACGCTTGCGTCCGCCAACGTATGCCTCATTTTGTCACATTTCCATAAACGCGAACTGATTGGTTTGTCAGTGTTCGAAAATTTGCATACACGGAATTTCATTGGCTGGCGCTTGCGCGATCCGTCAAAAGTTGAACATTTCTCAACTTTTTAGCGGAGGCAACGTATCTCAGGCAACGCATCGGACCCACAATTCAGTGCGGCATGAAATGAAGTCCAGCCAATGTAAAGTGAATGGGAAAACAACGGACGAACGTTGGCGGACGCAAGCGTGTGACTGCCCCGTAACAGTAGTTCGTACAGTGCTCCTTGCCATAGGGAAACGTTCGTTCGTCCGTAACAGTAGTTCGTACAGTTAACCTTTTACGATAAAATGCAAATAATTATTTCCAGGTCAATAAGAACTCTAAGTACCTTCGACAACCTTGTCTTGTCCTCTTTCATCTCCGACCGAGTCAACTGATCAACATTCAACACGAACTCCACAAACCCAGTAAGTATACCGACATGCACAACATATTTGTCAATACCGAAGGAATATTTCAAAATGGCGTCGGGGGAGGGTTTAACCTTTGAAGTGGGGGAAGATTTAAAACAAAAATTGTGAAAATATGAGGTAAAATGTACAAGTGTAATGTACCGAAAAACTATGTAGACATGTTGAAAAAGCTATTTGGTTTGAATATAGATTGTTAGTGTAACATTAGCGGACATTTTATCATTTTATTTCATGACGTAATTTGCAACATTAAAATATGCCGGGAAAATGGAGGGACATTAAAAAAAATCCAAAGCGCGCGTTAACGTTATCGCTAGATATCAGATATGCAGTAGTCATGCAGAATGAATTCGCCATTGCCATGAGTAAATCTGAAGGTCAGATTGTAATTACATAATTTAGAATCGAGTAATGTTTTTGGATTCGTAGATTTAGGCCTATATAATTAATAGCAATGAAGTTTACACTTAGCAATCAGTGCAAGCTAGACACTTCTGCACGGCGAGGCAGGAGGTTGTCGACGCACAAGGTAAGTAAAGCATTGCTAAGCAAACATTGTTGGTAACGTTAGCAAGGTCGAAGAGTCGTGTAAGGTTTTGGGATCGTATGTTTATATAATGAATCGTTTTGAGGCTTACACTTAGCAATCAGTGCAAGCTAGACACTTCTGCACGGTGAGGCAGGAGGTTGTCGACGCACAAGGTAAACGTTGTTGGTAACAACGCCAGACATAGATTTCAGCACAACAATATATTTGTAAGCAACACGTAGTGAATTAAGTGCCATTTCAATATTTTATTTGTGTAAGATCAGAGTCCAATGAAATGGTTAGACTGAATTCGAGTTATTAATATTGTGCACACACAGCGTAAAATGGCACTGACCGCCGTGGGGATTTTATTCAAATAATTACTAGATGGCTCCTTTTTTACCCAGTAGGTGGCAGTCCAGGACAAGAAATAACAGAACCGTATATACACAGCTCTGCTATGTCCTATCCTGGACTGCCACCTACTGGATAAAAAAGGCACCCACCTAGTAGTTATGTGAATAAAATCCCCTCTGTGTTCAATGAACACATGAATCCAACAAACCACATAACCAATAAAAATAATGTTTTTGTAGCACCACTTTCCAACAACATAATCACTGCCCATGAAATAATAATTTAGTTTTAATATATTTGCTGTATGATTTTTTTTTTCCTTTCTCAGAAAAAAATGCCTAAATATACTGAGGCTGCCATGGCAAAGGCCCTGCAGGAATTGGAGGGGGGCGGGAGCCTCAGCAAGGTGGCTGCCCACCACAGCATCCCCCCACACCACCCTGCAGCACAGGAGGCGTGGGCGGCATGGGCATGGGCACGGCGTTTCCCACCCTAACCGGGCCCTCATGCCAGGGGAAGAGGAGGCATTGGTGGGCTACATTTTTTGGATGGTGGTCCACGGGTTTCCCATTACCCTTGTTATTGGCCACTGAGATTTGTAAGGCGTCTGGACGGACATCACCCATAATGAACATGGAGAAGGGCCTGAGCAAGATGTGGTGGACTCGCTTCAAGTCCTCATAACAGTCCATTAACAATGTTAAATAATAAACAGGATAAATATTTGAAATACTCCTGGCATATGCTCTGGCATCTTCAATTTACATTAGAAACACTTCCACAGGTAGCCGGCTTTGTGTACATATCCATGGTAAGCAAAATATTATCCAGACAGCTTGGAGGACTTGCAAGAATGATGTAACAACATACAACAGGCAACCTGCCACTGTGGCCTCGCGGAGGCCTGATCCCCTTGATAGGGAGAGGGTCCATGGGGCCATCTGCCAGGCCCTGTACCAGCAGCATGGGTTCAACTGCGACGAGACGGGCTTTGGAGACAAGGGGCCACTCCAGGCAACGTGTCCTCTGTCGCAAGGGACAGAGGCACGTGTACGTGTGACCACATCACTGTCCACTGCTGCGTGAACGCTGCTGGGGAGAGCATCCCCCTGTTCGTCATCTTCCTCAGCACAGCCTACAGCCTGGAGGGGCCAACCAACGCACTCTACGGCGTGTCGGAGAGAGGCTACATGGACAGTGACTTGTTCCTGAAGTGGCTGGTGCACTGTACGCCCTCTACCATCAAGAGCGGGTTCCGATCTACAGGCCCGTTCCCGCTTGACAGGACAATTCATTGAGTTAACATCTTTTTCTAAACACCTACTAACAGCTCGTCAAAGGCCTCTGGAAACCACACCACCTTCATCCGGATACGGATGAGGACCCGGAGGACCTCACTGACGTCGCTGACGTCTCCACCGCTGTCGCCGCTGCCTACGCGTCTTCTCCCACCACCTCCGCCGCCGCCCACATGGGAACCGTCACCGCCACTGTAGCCTCCTCCACCTTGGGGAACCACTGCCTCCTCCTCCTCGGCCACCTCCACCACCGCTGCAGCCACCACCACCACCGCTGCTGCCACCACCGCTGCTGCCACCACCACCGCTGCAGCCACCACGATGACCCCTGCTGCCACCACCACCCCTGTAGCCACCACCACCACCCCTGCTGCCACCACCACCGCTGCCACCACCACCGCTGTAGCCACCACGACCACCGCTGCTGCCACCACCCCTGCTGCCACCACCACCCCTGCAGCCACCACGATGACCCCTGCTGCCACCACCACTGTAGCCACCACCACCACCCCTGCTGCCACCACCACCGCTGCAGCCACCACGATGACCCCTGCTGCCACCACCACCACCACCGCTGCTGCCACCACCGCTGCTGCCACCACCACCGCTGCAGCCACCACGATGACCCCTGCTGCCACCACCACCCCTGTAGCCACCACCACCACCCCTGCTGCCACCACCACCGCTGCAGCCACCACGATGACCCCTGCTGCCACCACCACCACCACCCCTGCTGCCGCAGCCACCATGACCACCCCTGCTGCCACCACCCCTGCTGCTGCTGCCACCACCACACCCCTGCTGCAGCCATATATATTTTGTTTTGTGTTCTGGTCTTACAAGGGCTTCTTGAAATGGCACTTTATTCAGTACGCATGTTGTGTTCTGTGTCCTGGTTTTACAAGGGATCTTAATCTGATGCATTCTCTTGTGATTGCTGCAATTATGTTCTTTTCACATTTGAAATGCTTTACAATATATATTTCTCTTTAACATGGCACATATGAATGTCCTATGCTGTAATGCGGTGTTACACCGTCTTCCATGCACATGAAGGCTTTACAAATTAATGTTATTATGCGGTTGAGTAACCTTACCGTTCATTGCGATCATAAACATGTTATGACATATAAACATGCTAACGTTGTACTGTATACAAACGAAGGAGGGACAGTACTAGCAATACTAACATGCAGTTGTGTTTTCATTAAGCATTATCGCACGAGTGGTGCTGTTGGCTGTGGTTCGCCGTCGGCACGAAGCCTCATAACAACCTGTTCAGGTGTCTCACAAGTGTTCTTACATGTGACACTTTTCTATGTCCCCCTCCACGCAAACACTTGAGACTTGATGCACTTTGTGTTTATAATAAAAGTTGTCACTGCTGCACTCGGAGTTTCTATTGATTTATTCAAAAGTATTAGTTATCACAGAAAGGACGTGGCAGTATCAAATGACTTGGCTAGTAAGGCTAAACTGCAGGTAAGCTAAATCCTAAAATAATTATTGTCAGGTCATGACCAACAAACCTATGCGTTAACTACTTAATCGACCGACATTAAACAACGTGAAAATACGTTATAAGGTGTAAAATGTGTGTTTAAATTGTACAAAACAACACTGTACGAACTACTGTTACGGTTTCGCGAACCTAGCGTACGGAACACGGTTACTGGCTACGTTAGCAAAACAAGGGACGTCTCTTACTAAATCGCCCATAGTGTTAGTCACAATGCTCGGATATAACCCAATCAGGGCTTATTTTGACGACAAGACCCTCCTCTACAAATAAAGCTATAGAGGAAGTCTATTGGACCTCGTATCACTCAATCATCCTGCAGGAAGTGCCAAAACTGGCCAAACCAGAGGCGACAGACTGTACGAACTACTGTGGCGACATTGCTAGCCTATCACAGACTGTTCAAAAATAAAGAAAAGTATAAAATAAATAATCATGTCTGTTTTATTTCATTGCATGGCTATTCTTGCCCATTTCTCATATAATATATTGTCTGTATCCAAGCTGTCAACAAAATGTGTGACTTTAAGTTTGGCTATTTAAGTGAAGTGTTTTAAAAATGAACCAGTGGATTTTTTTGGGATTTGGTTTCAAATATAACCCAAACATTATGTAAATTTAACTAAACATTCGTGTCAAAATAACCCAACACATTGGTTAAAATATCAACCCATCCGCTGGGTTAAATTTAATAACCCAATTTGCTGAGTTAAGATAACCCAATGCTGTGTTGGACCCCATTTTACTCAGCAGTTGGGTTGAAAATAACTAAATTTGGGTTGTTTTTAACCCAGCATTTTTTAGAGTGTGCACAACAATATACCGATATTTAGCAAACACATGTATTTCCAGCTCTCAAAACCGATGAGGTCCAGATCTTAGTGGCCTCATAGCTGCCTACAGCCATGCGTAGTAAGCCTAATGATAGCCTAATACTGCGTTCATGCAGCCCGGAACCTCGGAGGACCCGCCTTTAAAAAGTCCCGACCTCCGAAAAAAGTGTGTTCATGAGATCAGTTCGGGAAATAAATACAGGAAACGCATAAATAGGCTACGTTATTACAACTGCTTAGTATGGTTGAGCAAGAAGGAAAATGTCTTGGGCGAGTGTTTCTATCTGTGTTGTTAATTTAGTGACAAATTACCTTGCCTATTCGTAATGACAGTGAAATTCACCTCTTGTGTTGTTGCAAGGGATAGTGACGTCAAGTCGGACACCTCGGGGCACAAAACTTCCGCACGAGTCTCCGAACAAAAAATCCAACCCGACCTAGCGTTCATGTCATTTTTCCACTATCGGAGGTCAGAAATTTCCGAAGGTCCGAGGTGCATGAACGCTCTATAATAGTTATGACATTAATAGCCTATTAATGACCTCATGTCGGAATGGCACGTTGTTTGAAAAAAAAAAAAAGTTAAATACCGCCGAGTGGGGATATGTCGGAATGAACAGCGGATACCAGCTGGGTTGTAAAACATTCGAAAACTCTGCAACTGCAATCTGACATGCCGAGCGTCTGTTCAATACGGAAGAAGACTTATTACTTAGCCGAAACGTGAAGAAAAAATATGAGGACTGACCATCTCGTTTCTCCGCGTTTCCCCCAATACCAAATTTGCCAAACACAATTCGAGAGAAGCAGCGGACAGGAGCGCCACCACAAGCAAGCACTTCTAGCCCAAATTAACATGACAACGCTGCCTATGACTAAAGTGTCTAAGTAGGCTAGTCCTACTAATATTACATTTGATTGGTAGCATGTTTGTAGCGCGCCAGTTTACCCATCCCCTACATCAAAACAGCTTAGAATCAATCAAAGAATCAGCTGTGTCAGCGTTAGGCTGTAGGCGATTTTCTATAACCATTTTCATTCATTTCAACAATGGTTTATTGAAACGTCGTTTGATTAATTTCGCCAGTCATCACCTTCATTTTAATGATTAAATGAGATTTAGGAGTCAACTATTGACGGATATGCGGTCTTCATCATTAAATGTTGAAATGCCGGTTGAAACTTTCTGCCACCTGGTGGTTGTTTGGGTACATTGCCTTAGCCTCGAAAAAAATCGTCTTGACAGCCTGCGGGATCTCTTCGGGAGTCCCGCGGGAAAAGGTGCATTCTCAACCCGTACCCACTGTATTACGTTAAGTTTTTGTATATCAGAATATGTTTTCACTTTAGATTAACGGGTTCAAAAAGCTTTGTAAATAATTTGTAAACATTAACAGATCATTTGTAAAATATGTGGCTGAGTGACACACAGTGAAGTAATGTTTCAATATGAGAACATGCTTCCACTTTAGATTAAGGGGTGCAAAAAGTTTTGTAAATGACATCTAAACAGGAAGTAATTGTTTATAATAGCGTATAGTGAGTTACAGGTAAGTGTTTGTATCCAAATTCAGATTAGTGGATGCAATTAACTTTGTAGATGCGTTGCACATCATTGATAAAATAATTAGTAACAAGAGAAGTGAATCTGTAGCCTGACGAGCCAGACCCACATCAAGATGTAGGGTCTGGACACTCACTGTAGACAGGGCTCAATCGGAGGGGTGGGATAAACAGTTGTCTTTCAAATTCCCTCCCCACAATAGGATAACGCTAAACGAATCATCTTCTTGTTTTCAAGTAGCAGGATGCGTAACCTTCCCTCTCCACGCAATAGGATAACGCTAAACGAATCATCTTCTTGTTTTCAAATAACAGGATGCGTTACCGTCGCAACTTCTGGTCTCATGTCAGTCACCATTATGTTAAGCCCACCCACCGACTCTATACACGCTGTGATTGGCCCGCTTGATTTTCCAGTTCTCAGCTCCTAAGCTCTATGGAGCGTTGCTAGACTGCCCCGCCAGCCAAATTACATTTGCAGCCGCTAGGGGCGTCTAGATTTCTAGGCTAGTGAATCTGGGTTACCCAGTTCATTTGAAGTCTTCCTCATAAGGCTTGTAAATAGTAAACAAAAGCTTAGTCACATATGAACAAGTTATCAATAAATGTTTGTCTTCTGTACTTCTTGGAATTATTGCCTGCACATTGTCAGGGCATGTCCTAATAATTTTAAAAAACCACGTACATGTTTTGTTCATAATTAGTATATTGTCTAATACTCCTGGATACAATGGATATAGATATTCAGCCAATGTTATTTAATACATTTATATGTATGTATGCATATCTTAACCAATGTTTCAATGGCTTTTATTTCAATCACACTTAATGATTTACACGATAGTCTTAATGCAATAACAACATAGCTATGAACTACATAAAAATAGTATACAAAATATTTACAAATAATATTTTGAAAATTTTACAAAGTCTACAAATAATGCCCAGTTCATTTGAAGAGACTGTTTATTTTGTTTTTGCTGAAAGACTTCACTGTTTATAAATGTTTACTTCTTATCTATTTCATCATTACATAGCCAATGCCATTGACTAATGTTTTTCAAATGAGGAATAACATACATATATAACATTAACATAGTATTTCTTACTCATTTACAAATATTTGTAAATGTTTTGTTCATAATTAGTTCATTATTTACTAAGTGTTACTAATGCTTTATAAGCACCCGTTATTCTAAAACGGTACAGGTATACAAACCATAATGTTTTAAGATAATGAATTAATGCTCAAAGCGAACACCTTATTACCAACGTGAACATCTTCATTTTAGAAGCTTATACGGGAAAATAAAATCAGCCCAAACCTTCTGGTTTCATGAACTGTGGTGACAAGGGACTCCTGTACCAAAGGGGGAAAAAAGTGTCACTGCCAAATATAATACGTCTATATAGGCCTACTTCTAGTAACTGCAGCATAGTAAACATAATGTAACAATTTCAAGAGTGCAACCAGAGATATTAAAGAAGTAGTTTATCACAACTAAAACCTTTCAAATGTCTTTCAGGTACTTACTGGAGGTTTAGCAATTTTCTCCCAATCATCCTTTAAACAAACAAAAAAAAAAGATGACAATGACATGCAATTCCAAGGAATTACCAGTGCATGAAAATGCAAAAATGTATAGATAGACAATGTAGATATGGCTACTAATAAGGGTAAACATGGTGATTGCATAGTTTAAAGAAAGTTGATAGTGTGAAGGTAGACAGTTTAAAGCTTAAACATTCCAGTTCTAACTTAACTAATGATTTCTATTCATGTTAAAATGTTAACTATGGTAACAATGATAACCAGGTTGATTGGTGAACTTAGCTACTGATTTCTTGCAGTTATGGTAAAACTTTTAACTATGCTAACTATGCTAACAGTAGGGTTGGGTATCGAGAATCGATGGGAACCGGGACTAGCTTTCCAATTCTCCCGGAATCGTTCAAAAGTTTAAATTTCAATTCCTAGTATCGATTCCCAGTCCGCGAACCGGAAGAAGAAGCCGCTAAACACCAACGAAAAAAGGTGTTTGCATAACCGAGCTGAGGCAACAAGAAGAGGATTATATTGTAGTTGAAAACAGCCCTGTGAGAAATGTATAGTGAATGTAATTCAGAAAGACCGTTGGTTAGCTAGCTCATTTAAAATATCCAAACTTTTTTGACCCTGCCTTTTACAATAATCGGAATCGAGAATCATTAGGAACCGGAATTGAAACAAGGAATCGAAATCGGAATCGTTCAAATTCAAACGGTACCCAACCCTAGCTAACAGTGCTAACCAGGTTGATAAGCAAACTTAGCCAATGATTTCTAACAGTTATGTTAAAAATGCTAACTATGCTAGCAATGCTAACTAAGGTAACAATGCTAACTTTACTAACAATGCTAACCAGGTTGATTAGCTAACTTAGCTGATGATTTCTAGCAGTTATGTTAAAAATGCTAACTATGCTAACAATGCTAACTCTGCTAACAATGCTAACCAGGTTGATTAGCTAACTTAGTTAATGATTTCTAGCAGTTATGCTAAAAATGCTAACTATGCTAACCATGCTGACTAGCTAACTTGCTAGTGAGGACTTTTATTTTGAAACATTTGTTGCTAGGGTATCCATGGTGGCCACTATCAGGAAACAAGAAGTTACTGCAGTATAATCACGTTGGTTGCTATGGAAACGGTCATAAACGCTTAATTTTAATGGTTGCTATGTTGGTGCTATGTTTCATGCACTATAATAAGAAGAAGCCTAGGAAGAACAGTACAGTGCATTTTCATGCACTGTAATAAGAAGAAGTAGACTTTGGAAGAACAAAGTGCACTGTAATGACAATAACTGTAATGACAATACAGGAACAAAATGCAATAAACTGCAACTTGCAATTTGCAATTCAATTAAGACAAATGAGACATTGCATTATGCTATTTGAATTCTAAAATAATTTATGTTGTACAAAGTATATGCTAAGTGGCTATGAAATCCTCAATTCAATTGTAATTATTTTCATGAAAAATAGATGAAAAAGATGACTGAAATGCATGGTTTTCTTTCAGTTAGCCTATTAGCTGGTTTTATTTGCATTGAGGTCAATGAGAATGAAACTACCTAATAGGCTAACTGAAATAAAACCATGCCAATCTCTAGGTATAGTGAAGGGTATGTGATGATATGGGGCTATTCCAATTCCAAAGGCCAAGGGAAATTTATCAGGGTGCATAGTGTCCTGGATCTATGAAATAACTGCCATCTAAAAAATAAAGACATTTATTTATTTACGATACATTATTCATTCACAAAGAAAATGTATGTCCTTAAAGGTTGAGGTCTTTTTTATTTTATTTTTTTATTTCAGGCATTAAGATCAATTTCAAAAAATATATTTTATATTCCTCTTTATAGTCAACTTTAGTATGTGTTCCAATACTTATGGAGATAACTGTATGTAAACCCATAGTAAGTGGTAAGCGGAATCAGTGTTGCCAGATTGGGCGGGTGCCCGCCCAATAGGGCTTCTTTTTACATCGTTCGGCGGGGGGAAATAAGCTGTAGGCGGGTAAATAACATTTTGCGTTCAATGGTTCTCTGAGACCTAATTGGGCGTTTTTTTGCTGAAGACGGCGGGGTGATTGGGCGGAATTTCAGTTCTAAAACAATCAGGCTATGTAAGTCACGGTAACATAGGCTCCGAATTTAACCTGGTAGGGCGTAGGTTTTGTTCAGGTTATATTCAGGTGATCACGTTATGTTCGGTATTTAAGTACAAGTTCCACAAGGCCGCTACTTTGATTTGTCAGATTGATAGAAAAACAAATAAACTGTGAAGGGTGATAAGACCACAAAATGATATCCTGTCTTATCCAACCAAGTTTTTGGGAGAGCACTACCGTGGCTGTGTCTGAATCTTAAGTACACACGCTGGGCAGCGTGCATTTTCCTGAAGTTAGTCAGAATAGACTGTCCGAAAGTCAAGCGCTCTCACTAGATGGGTACTTTGTTTGGCGTGATTTCCAAGCGTGCATCGATGCATCTTTTTTGGCCTCAGATATCCCATAATCCATTGCGCAGCACAGGTCAAGCTCCACACGTCATGCAAATCGTCAAGCAACACCCCCCCTCCCCGAGTCAGGTGACGCCAACTAGTTTGTGCTGTCCAAATGTAGGGACGCATACTGAGGAGCAAGCTAACTGAGACGCTACTGGAAAGGTACTGGAACGGTACTATCCAGCGTGCGCCCTTGACAATTGGACACAGCCCGTTTTTCAGCGGAATCCTTAATAGGCCTATACTTGAAAAACATTTCTCCATCTCTACAACGCTACTCATCATGGATCAATTAGAATACAATAGGTCTAGAATAAAATAAAACTTCAATCTAGCCTACACCATAGTGGACATTTTTCTTTGGCTCACCAGACATACAAGAGACGTGACATCTCAGAAACATTCAAGATATCATTAAAGTGAAAATGATTGAAACAGTTTTTTTTAACAAATATAGAACATGAATACAGCCGTGGCCTAATGGTTAGGGCTTCGAGCTTGTAACCGGAGGGTTGCCAGTTCGATCCCGACCAGTCCACGCCACGACTGAAGTGCCCTTGAGCAAGGCACCTAACCCCTTACTGCTCCCCGAGTGCCGCTGGTTGGGCAGGTGGTTAATCAATTTGTTTCATACTGTTATACTGTGTATATGATTAAATGAGTCATTACCGGTCGAACGATGGTTTTTTCGGCCGCCCTAGTGGTCTGTAGCGGTAGAACCACGCTTGCAATTTCAGGAGCCCTCGGGATGCACCCATGGTCTAGGAAGTCTCATGTGAAGTCTCGATCATGCTCATGAATAGGCAGACTGACCGATTAAGGACTTTTGTAAAATATACACGCCAATCCTGCATAGTTTCCCTTTAAAAAGGCTTCATAAGAAAGCAGCTCAGTCAGGTATGTGTGTTGTCAATAACGTTGCTTTTAGCCTTCTCTCCTCTGAATGGCAAAAACAACTACTTTTTTGTTTGTTCCAAACAAGGTGCCACATTCCGAACCGGCTTTTGTTTGGCCAAAATGCTCCAAACGATCCAAATGTTGGTACGCGAACAGGAACAGAGCCAGTTCTCGGTCAGTGGAAAGGCTAAAGAGTAGTTTCACCAACTGGCAGGTTAGCATCGCTAATTAAGTTTTACAAATTTGTACTGAAAATATATTTAACTCTTTGAGTGCCAACTGTAACGTAATATTGCGTTTTTGGCTTGGTTTTTTTTTTAATTACGAAAATTAAGCAATAAGCCCCGAGAGGCCGTGCTTTATACTGTATAATCAAACAGCTAAGGGGCGTTGTTAGGCAGGACGCGAAGCAGAGTCAAGGGCTATGTCTCATTCCACCTACTTTCGTCAGTGCCCTGAGAATGTGCACTGACCACTTACTGCCGTAGTGCCCACTTTCAATGATTAGTACTGTCCCAAAATCAACACTTTTGTTAACACACTTACAGGAAATGACAGGCGGAATGAACGTTACAAACGTGACGTGCTAGGTAGCTAGGTAGCATTAGCATGTAAGGTTACGTTAACTCTCCCAATGATTGTTGGCTTTAGTCAGTGATGACATGTAATTAATGTATTAGACAACAGTAAACGTTTTGTATTTCTGCTGTTACTTACATTAATACCAGAGTTAACATGTATAACATGCTCATCCCAGTGGCTGTCTGGCTTAACGTGCTAGGTAGCTAGGTAGCATTAACCTGTAACTTTTAGGCTTATTAACTCGCCAAATAATTATGTCGGCTTCAGTCAGTGAGGGACATGTAAGTGATGCATTAGACAACAGTACAATGTCTCGTTTTACCACCATTGCTTACATTTATGAAAGCAGAGACAACCGGACCTGCGACGATACAGGCTCGGTTGAATTGTCCGCCATTGTTTTCAAATTTGAAAAACCTCCACGACGTCCTCCTTGGTCCCTCCCCTTCCGCTTTTTAGTCAAGATGGCGTCCGTTTAGTGCGAGTAGGGTCCATCGTTCCACACTGAACTTTTTGACCGTTTTTAGGGGGTCATCCGGGTACCTTCAGTGCACTGACTTTTTGTGTTATCTACACTACCTACTTAAAACTAAGTGGTCGAAGGGTAGAAGTGGGCGGAATGAGACATAGCCAAGGTGTGTGTTTATCGTCCTATATACAATGACATCGAACACGATTCAGCCAATCATAATCAAGGACCGGAACTATCCGTTTTAGAATAGACACTCTACCTCACCTTATGTGTGATTTTTGAAAGTCTATCATGAAGAGAACTTAAGTAGATGACGATCAAAAACTCATGAAATCTCACAATCCGGACATTTTATCTGGACATTATATCACAACGCGGCATTTGATTGATATTGCCACATGAATTGTGTCGAATCAGGCATATGAAAATAAAACAGAAGTGATCATTTTTGGACCATCAAATTCTGTCAACACTGTTAGCAAGGCTCTTGGCTCTCTCTGTCTGTTAACCACCACAGTGTTGTTAAAAACCTAGGTGTTTTCCTAGACTCTTCCTTGACTTTTAATAGTTAACAGCGTGGTCAAAGGGAGTTTTTTCCAGCTTCGATTAATAGCTAAACTTAAGTCCTGTCTTTAACAGTGATTTAGAAGTCCTTATAAATGCCTTCATATCATCTAGACTTGATTACTGCAACTCATTGTATGTAGGTTTAACTAAATCTACCCTGCAGACTCCAGATTGTCCAAAATGCTGCAGTAAGATTGCTAACTGGATCTAAGAAACATGACCACATTACACCTGTGTTGGCTAAACTTCACTGGCTCCCTGTAGAACATAGAATTCATTTTACAATTCTGCTCTTTGTTTATAAAGCCTTACATGACTTAGCACCTCAATATATCCGTGATCTTAATTCCTTACTGTCCTCCTAGACCTCTTGGTTCTTCCTCACAATGTCTTCCTTCTATTCCTTCTGCTTCTCTTAAATCCAAAGGTGACAGAGCTTTTTCTGTCTATGCCCCCCAACTCTGGAATAGCCTTCCCGATACTGTCAAATCTTGCCCCACTATTACTAGCTTTAAATCCAACTTAAAGACTTACCTCTTCTCCCTAGCTTTTAACACTCCCTGACCTCTCCACCTCTCCCTCAAATGTTTCATTTTTCTCCACTGTTGTTTTAACTTCTTAACTTTTCTTTAATTCTTATTTGTTTTTATTTTAGTTTTTATGTTTCATTAATATTATCACAATGGCCATTTTTTTGTCTACTAATATTGTATTATTATTATCGATGATTATTATTATAATTACTTTAATTATTATCATTATTCATTTATTTTATGTAAAGCACTTTGGCGCAATGCTGTTGCTTTTAAATGTGCTATATAAATAAAATATGACTTGACTTGACTTGACGTCAGGTTCAGGTGGCAGTCTCTACAATGGGATAGTCTATCCAGTTTTAGCTATAGATCAGTGTGCCCGAGCATTGAGGAGAGAGAGCCACCCCCGGGAGTAGGCTATGGAAGAGTCTAGCCTTGCTGCATTACCTGCAGCGTGTTAGAGAGATAGAACTGTTCATTGACATAGGGCTCTTTAAATACACGCAACACTTCCCTTGATCATCACTGACAAGTGCAGATTTTTTTCTGCGATTATATTCACATAGCAGCTGTGGCGGCAACAGATATACGGACATATGAATTCAGACAGCACAACAACAAAAAAAACACCCTGCCGTAAAAAGTCTGTGAACATTGCGGAAATACGCGTCTGTCTTAAAGTGGCTTATATCTCCTTTTCTAGAAAACAAATTTTGATAGCTTGGGATTTCTCTGGAATGGAGACACGTAGCAATACATGTTTTTCACTCACTGAGAGCTCAGAGTCTCTCCTTTCAAATGAGCCATAGTATGTGTCCATAACTATGACAAAGAATACGCTGTGGCTCTACAAAAATAGTCAAAAATGATCTAGCTTGCCGGCACTCTGGGACATAGCTTCCAAAAACAGTGTGGCATTCAAAGAGTTAAAATGTCATCCTCAGGTTAAGTCATCACTGATTCAGACAATCTAGAGTTTGGAGTTTATCTCAGTGTTTGCTAAACCTCCTTTCTGGATGCAGTATGCAGATCATTAAACAGCTTCACAGTGAACTTCATACATAAACTGCCTGTTGTTCAGTGTAGGTTTCCTACTAAGCAGGTATGTGCATGCACACAGAACAAATCGGGCCGGGGGTATGGAACGGGCAATGACATTGCAATTCAAAAGACATTAGGCTCATTCGACTTCATGAAGCCGGCTTAAGACGACTGCAGACATGATTATTTCTGAGATTCTGATACATTTTCAACCATGACGTCCCACTAGTATGCACAATCATACTTCTCAGAAGTAATTACGTCTGCAGTCGTGACTACATGAAGTCGAATGAGCCTATTGCAATATGTCAGCCCTCTCATCTAGGCAGGATCTACGTCACTTGAACTTCCTTGTTATTCGATACAGATCAATTGGTCAGTCCTCTCATCAACACAGATAGATAATGTTATGTTAGCAAGCACGCCTTCCCATAACTGCCCACAAAGTACTGCTTGCTGGTGAAGTGATGATTTCAAAACATTACGGACAAAATGACACTTTACGACACTTTCGGACAACCCAGTCATTGTAACCAGAATATCTCAAGTTATTTGCAAAGCTTATGTCAGTGAACTAGCGTGTTGCTACCTCCCACAGGAGGCTGCTTGAAGCCACCAGCTATCAATACAGAGGGTGAGTTGACTAATAACATCATCTCAACACGAGGTAACATTTTTTTGGAGGTGGGTGTAAGGCGATGGCAGAGGGGGTACACAGTGAGTCAGTGACACACAGGTCTCTCTGGGGCTAGGCCCTTGACTCAATGTAGAAGCATAAAACAGCCTTGAAGTGTAATTCTGGAGTAGCCTAATTTGAACCCTGGGTCTTTTTCAAACACCCCTGGAGAGCTAAATTATGTTGATCGAAGGATTCGACCGGCTTTAGCACTTACAACCTACAGGAAAAAAAAAAATAAATAGTTTTAACTATGCTATGAACGCAAGTGCCATAGCATTTTTTTTCCTGCAAACATTTAACATCAGCATTTTGTTTATACAGTAGCCTAGCAGTTAAATAAATGATTTATATAAATCTCAACTTACACAATGTAATCAAAACAAATACAAAGCTTTATTGTTTGTTTATTTAACAAATTAAAGCTTATTGTACACACACTTTTTTTGGTAAAACCTTTAACAGTGCGTGTAGTCAGATATTTCCATAATACTTGTTGTAATAAGCCTAGCCTGGTATAATGTTAAAATTATTTCTTATTTAGGCCTATAGGGGTGGGTGATATGAGCAAAAAATAATATCTTGATATTTTTAGTGATTTTGACGATAACGATAATAGGATATATCCTTTAAAAAAATGTTTTTTAAAAGTCGGAGTTACTTTACAGCTCATTATTTCTGAGTAGCAACAATACTATTATAATCAATAACCAACCTGTGAGTTTTTAACCAAATCAACCAATGCATTGTCACTCTATGACACATTTGTAATTCTGCCCCCACTTGTGTGTTTGGTAATGATGATGCTACATTAGAATAGATGGATATAGGGCTAACCAATTTCCCAAGGGAAACTCTGATGCTGAAATTCTTTTCAAACTTTTACTGTAAAACTAGGCAGAACAACAGAGTACATTTCAGTTATTTCCTTCAATGTTTCAATGAGTGCAGTCACGTAGGCTATCATACCTACAGTTACAGAATAGAAACGAATGCGTTAGCTTATGGCTAATGTCTATGAGAAATCCCATAGAAATGCTAACGGTTAGCATAATCGATCAAATTAGATATTTAGAGCGAACTTCTGTCCATTTACAGCTTGGGCTACATAGGAAGATGTCTTTGTTTACAACTGAATATTAAAATACTCAAGGCTAATGTTTTCTTTCCATACAACAACGTTACCGTGTAGGAAAAAACAACACTTTAACTTATCAATGCCACTTGAACAAAGTAGCCGCAAAACCAGCGCAAAACATAAACATTAGGCGTGCGTGTGACAGCGTGAACATGTGACTTGCTCTTGCACTGCTGCAGCCAGGGGGTCAGGATTTGACTGGTTAGCTTCGCCGATTAGCAAAGCACTTCCTCGTCGCCATTTTCCAGAAATACATCATGTCCGGTGCCGTTTTCCCTGCGTTTTCCTCATGCTGATTGGTGGCTGTTCCACTCTCAGCTCATGCACTAGCTTAGTGTGGGCACGAGCTCTCCTTCTGTACCTTACGTCAATCGGTAACCTGGCACTTAATTGGCTAAGTAAAACGGCACCGGAAACAAGCCCCTTGAAACGCCATGTTGAAGCCTGAAAAAATCGTTCAATTTTGGCAATTTTCACTAGCCTAGCATTCCCATTGAAATGAATGGGGGCGGGACTTGTTCACTTTCTCCAGTTCTTATAATACCTCCATGGCTGCAGCCAGTGGCTTCTCTCACTTCTGTTGCACATCTCCTGATTTCGTGAATGTAGACTATGGAATTTCAATGCATGATGAGACGCGATGAGACGCCTGTGACCAGCCTGTGAGCAACAGACTTTTACAGTATAAAATAAACAATAAAAACTGTGTTAATGCACGATAAAATAATTATCGCCGTTAATTGATTGATGAGTTAACGTGATATTAACGCGTTAACGTGCCCACTGCCCAGCCCTAGTTGTAATACATTTCACGCAGAGCGTGGATCACGCAAAGCGTGAGAGAAACGGCCATCACATTTCAACACCTACTGTAGATCTTTGCTCAATGTTGGATCTTCCATGTGAGGAGGACCCAGCATACAGATGGTACGGGTTGAGAATGCTCCTTTCTTTGCCGCACATCGGGAATCCCGAAGGTTCAGCATTTGTAATTAAAACTGCAACCGCAAGGGGGCAACATAAGACCGCCCTAATAACATGCAGGTTCGGCTCATGCCGGAAAAACACGATTAAACCCGAAGACACCGCGCTGGTGACAAGCGGAGAAAAGAGACATGACGCTCAGCATCTCAGATCGCAGTTAGATAGATAGATACTTTAATGATCCCCAATGGGAAATTCAAGTTGCAGAGTTTTCGAATGTTTTACAAGCCAGCTGGTATTCGCCGTTCATTCCGACATATCCCCACTCGGCGACATGAGGTCATTAATAGGCTATCAATGTCATAACTATTAGGCTATCATTAGGCTTACTAGGCATGGCTGTAGGCAGCTATGAGGCCACTGAGATCTGGACCTCATCAGTTTTGAGAGCTGGAAATACATGTGTTTGCTAAATATCGGTATATTGTTGTGCATGTTGCGTGCGCGACTCGGGGAAGTGAAAGCAGTTCTGTATAGACATTGCAAGTTTTCATGGTGATCATCAGCACAGCTGTAGCTGATTGTGAAAGCCGATTGGAAATACAGAAGTTAAGAGCGAACGTTTCAACTATGTTTGCCATGGTGGACAAAAACACTAAAACAAAACAATAGCCTAAATAACTGTAGTGCGTCATGGACACGGCTCTATCCTAAATAATTTTCGAGGTTCGCCATTTGGTAATATGACCTATCCTTACTGACAATAATTTAGATTGAGCACAACTAAAGTTGCACGAAGGCAAAATACAGTCCTAGGCCTATTTTATATAGCCTGGCCAATTAATAGCCTATATTGTAGATGTGCAAAACCAGCATTTGCGTGCGTGCTTGCCGGTGAGGTGTAGCCTACAAAAATGAGCATAACATCTGATTATTAAAGTATGGCTATAGGATATAGGCTACTGGTAAGAGAAGAGCTGGTTTAAAATTCAAGTAACGTGCATTATTTAACCCCTCGAGACCGACTGTATTGCAGTCTGCCGACACAGCCAGGCGACGCTCCCAAACCATTCATTCATTTTGGGCACGAATGAATAGGTTTACCCTTAAGGCAGGTTTAGACTTGCTGCAGACAACGCGTTCGTGTTCGTATCATGGCTGCCTCGCGTATTTTGCGGTTGTTTGGTGCGTCGGTCGTGCACGTCGTCGCAAGCGAACATGACGCGTCCGCGAGATGCAATACTGATAAGAAAGTAGGGGGCGATCACTCCAAAAAAAGGTGACTGCAAGACGCATTATCGACATCGAAGCTGGGGGCAATCGTGAGAGAAAACAATGGCACATGGCCACATCACCATCTGATGTTACTAAGGGTGTCACGATCTCGATT